>NC_068454.1:76854020-76931520 GCF_023373465.1 Oncorhynchus keta
GTGTGTAAGTGTGGGTTTCTGCAGATTCATAATGTGATTGTAAGTGTGGGTTTCTGCAGATTCATAATGTGTGTGTGTGTGTGTAAGTGTGGGTTTATGCAGATTCATAATGTGTGTGTGGGTGTAAGTGTGGGTTTCTGCAGATTCATAATGTGTGTGTAAGTGTGGGTTACTGCAGATTCATAATGTGTGTGTGTGTGTGTAATTGTGGGTTTCTGCAGATTCATAAGGTGTGTGTGTGTGTAAGTGTGGGTTTCTGCAGATTCATAAGGTGTGTGTGTGTGTGTGTAAGTGTGGGTTTCTGCAGATTCATAATGTGTGTGTAAGTGTGGGTTTCTGCAGATTCATAGTGTGTGTGTAAGTGTGGGTTTCTGCTGATTCATAATGTGTGTGTGTAAGTGTGGGTTTCTGCAGATTCATAATGTGTGTGTAAGTGTGGGTTTCTGCAGATTCATAATGTGTCTGTAAGTGTGGGTTTCTGCTGATTCATAATGTGTGTGTAAGTGTGGGTTTCTGCAGATACATAAGGTGTGTGTGTAAGTGTGGGTTTCTGCAGATTCATAATGTGATTGTAAGTGTGGGTTTCTGCAGATTCATAATGTGTGTGTAAGTGTGGGTTTCTGCAGATTCAAAAGGTGTGTGTGTAAGTGTGGGTTTCTGCTGATTCATAATGTGATTTTAAGTGTGGGTTTCTGCAGATTCATAATGTGTGTATAAGTGTGGGTTTCTGCAGATTCATAATGTGTGTATAAGTGTGGGTTTCTGCAGATTCATAATGTGATTGTAAGTGTGGGTTTCTGCAGATCCATAATGTGTGTGTAAATGTGGGTTTCTGCAGATTCAAAAGGTGTGTGTGTAAGTGTGGGTTTCTGCAGATTCAAAAGGTGTGTGTGTAAGTGTGGGTTTCTGCAGATTCATAATGTGTGTGTGTAAGTATGGGTTTCTGCAGATTCATGTGTGTGTAAGTGTGGGTTTCTGCAGATTCATAGTGTGTATGTAAGTGTGGGTTTCTGCAGAGTCATAATGTGTGTGTGTGTGTGTGTGTGTGTGTGTGTGTGTGTGTGTGTGTGTGTGTGTGTGTGTGTGTGTGTGTGTGTGTGTGTGTGTGTGTGTGTGTGTGTGTGCGTGAGTGAGTGAGTGTGGATTACCAGGTGAAGGCTGTGCAGGGGCTGCATTTTGTGGGATGTTTGCAGAGGCAAGCTGGGAACTAATGAAGCATGTTTTCTGTTGTGTGTATTTAGCTGTGTGTGTATTTAGATGGGTGTGTATTAAGCTGTGTGTGTGTATTTCGCTGTGTGTGTGCCTTTCGCTGTGTGTGTTTGTATTTCGCTGTGTGTGTGTGTATTTCGCTGTGTGTGTGTATTAAGCTGTGTGTGTGTATTAAGCTGTGTGTGTGTATTTCGCTGTGTGTATGCATTTCGCTGTGTGTGTGTATTTCGCTGTGTGTGTGCATTTCGCTGTGTGTGTGTATTTCGCTGTGTGTGTGTATTTCGCTGTGTGTGTGCATTTCGCTGTGTGTGTGTGTATTTCGCTGTGTGTGTGCATTTCGCTGTGTGTGTGTATTTCGCTGTGTGTGTGCATTTCGCTGTGTGTGTGTGTATTTCGCTGTGTGATTTCGCTGTGTGTGTGCATTTCGCTGTGTGTATGTGTATTTCGCTGTGTGTGTGTGTATTTCGCTGTGTGTGTGTATTTTGCTGTGTGTGTGTACTTCGCTGTGTGTGTGTGTGTATTTCATTGTGTGTGTGTATTTCGCTGTGTGTGTGTGTTTTTCGCTGTGTGTGTGTGTATTTCACTGTGTGTGTGTATTTCGCTGTGTGTGTGTGTGTATTTCGCTGTGTGTGTGTATTTCGCTGTGTGTGTGCATTTCGCTGTGTGTGTATTTCGCTGTGTGTGTGCATTTCGCTGTGTGTGTATTTCGCTGTGTGTGTGTGTGTATTTCGCTGTGTGTGTGTATTTCGCTGTGTGTGTGTATTTCGCTGTGTGTGTATTTCGCTGTGTGTGTGTATTTCGCTGTGTGTGTGTAGTTCGCTGTGTGTGTGTATTTCGCTGTGTGTGTGTGTGTATTTCGCTGTGTGTGTGTATTTCGCTGTGTGTGTATTTCGCTGTGTGTGTGTGTGTATTTCGCTGTGTGTGTGTGTGTATTTCGCTGTGTGTGTGTATTTCGCTGTGTGTGTGTATTTCGCTGTGTGTGTATTTCGCTGTGTGTGTGTGTATTTTGCGGTGTGTGTGTATTTCGCTGTGTGTGTGTGTGTATTTCGCTGTGTGTGTGTATTTCGCTGTGTGTGTGTATTTCGCTGTGTGTGTGTATTTCGCTGTGTGTGTGTATTTCGCTGTGTGTGTGCATTTCGCTGTGTGTGTGTATTTCGCTGTGTGTGTGCATTTCGTTTTGTGTGTGTATTTCGCTGTGTGTGTGTATTTCGCTGTGTGTGTGTATTTCCCTAAGTGTGCATTGAGCTGTGTGTGTGTGTGTGTGTGTATTTCGCTGTGTGTGTGTATTTCGCTGTGTGTGTATTTACCAGATGAAGTCAGTGCAGTGGCTGCAGAAGGTGGGCTGTTTGAAGAAGCGAGCGGTGAACTGGTGGTCCTTGACCTCGATGATCCTCTTGTGTTTCAGCGCCCCCTTCCTCTGGAACACTGGCACCCTGGGAGGGGGGGTGAGGGGGGAGGGCAGGGGAGAGGCCCCAGGGGTGGCCACGGGGGAGGCCAGGGTCAGGGGGGAGAGGGAGGGGGACGGGGACACGGGAGTAGACATGCTGCCTGGAGGGATGGGAGGAGAGGGGAAAGGAGAGGTGATGGAGAGGAGGGATGGGAGGAGAGGGGAAAGGAGAGGTGATGGAGAGGAGGGATGGGAGGAGAGGGGAAAGGAGAGGTGATGGAGAGGAGGGACAGGGAACGAGGGAGAGAGAGGAGGGTAGAGGACAGATGGAGATGAGAGGGGTGGATAGGACCCAGACAGGGGACAGAGGGATGAGCAGAGAGAGAGAGAGAGAGAGAGAGAGAGAGAGAGAGAGAGAGAGAGAGAGAGAGAGAGAGAGAGAGAGAGAGAGAGAGAGAGAGAGAGAGAGAGAGAGAGAGAGAAAAGGATCCAGACAGAGGATAGAGGATCCAGACAGGGGACAGAGGGATGAGCAGAGAGAGAGAGAGAGGGAGGGAGAGAGAGAGAGAGAGAGAGAGAGAGAGAGAGAGAGAGAGAGAGAGAGAGAGAGAGAGAGAGAGAGAGAGAGAGAGAATAAAAGGACCCAGACAGGGGACAGGGGGATGAGCAGAGGGAGAGGGAGGGAGAGGGAATGTATAAAAAAGAGAGAGGTTAATTCACACATTGAGACAGAGCTCTCCTCAGAGACCCAGAGACACAGAACGATTAGTGAAATTCACACTGTGTCCCACATATGTCCCACTTCATACTCGTTTGCTTTCTCTCTCTCACCCCATCTATCCTCATCGCCACGCCATGCCAACTGCAACCTCCCACATCCCCCTGACAACCAAACACCCTGGGTTGCCCTGACAACCAAACACCCTTATCGCATGTCAACTGCACCTCCTGTTGCACCCCCCCACCCCCTACTCCAATATTAGAATTGGTACCCTCTCTGTCCTTGTCTCCTTCCTCTTTGTCCTGATTTGATATTGTGTTAATTTCTCTAAAAAAGTTTGGAATGTATTCTCATGCACAGAAAAACTAGCAATGTGAAATATTTAACTGAGAGAAAAGGGGTAGCAAACTGCTAAATGATAAATGAAACCACAACAGAGATTGAATGAATAAGTAAATAAGCCAAGAGCGTACAGCATAGCAAACAGGACCTGTTGAAATGATTATGGCACACCGGAAGATGGAGGAAATCGATCCAATGGGTGAATACCAGAGACAGGGAGGGCTGAAAGAACACAGAAACAGAACAAACAAATTCAAGAAAAAACGGAAATCCTCAACAAATAAGGAACAGAGTGGAAAGCTGCGTGGAGATAGAAGTGGAAGGAGAGAGGGAGAAACAAAGAGAAAGAGAGAGACATTACCTGTATTTGTGGTTGTTTGGGCTGACAGACTTGATCAAAGAGCAGGCTTCTCCTCTTCCTCTCCCCCTCTCTTTATCTCTCCTCCTTTGATAGGCAGCCTGCTATCGCTCTGAACCTGTCTCTGGTCACGTCAAAAAAGAAAAGTGAAGGAAAGAGAGAGAGAAAGGCAAGTGGTGGCAGGGACGAAGAGCTGGGAGGAAGAGCTGGGGAAAAGAGCTGCCTACAAAAAAATAGCAAGTAACAAGGGATGAGATTGAAGCTTTCCAAGAACAAGAGAAGAAAGAGGAGGAGTGGACTGCTATGTATCCGTTAAGTTAACCCACACAGGGTGAAGAGGGAGAAGAGGTGGAGAGATGGAAATCTCTTTAAGATTGATTCTGTTTTATCAAGAGGAAGACGGGATAAGAGAGAGAGAGGAGAGAAAGAGAGGGAGGGAGGGAGGGAGGGAGGGAGGGAGGGAGGGAGGGGAATAGGCAGCAATTCATTTTGAAATCTGGGTTACATCTCTCTGGAGAGAGACAAAGCGAGAGAGCAAGTGATGGAGGGAGAAGAAGGGGGGCCATTTTGCCACCATCACTATGGGACTAACACCGACCAACAGTCTAACACTTCTCACAGTGACAGACTGATAGAGAGGAAGGAGTAAGACAGAAGGATGCTCTTGATAGATCAGAGTCTCTAAACAACACCAGTCTATCAAGGGTTAATCATCAATATCATGGTAGACAATCTGTTGCCTTACAACTAGCTGACAGGAGTGTTGGCAGTAATGGTTGGACCATATTCAGAACAGCCTGTGGAAGGATCAAGGCCCGTTTGATGTGAATAACTTGGTAATTATTCGAGTGGAATGGAGATAGGGAACAAAACAATTTTTCTAGTGGAATGGAGATAGGGAACAAAACAATTTTTCTAGTGGAATGGAGATAGGGAACAAAACTGTTTTTCCAGTGGAATGGAGATGGGAAATAGTACTATTGTTCCAGTGGAATGGAGATAGGGAATAGTACTGTTGTTCAGTGGAATGGAGATAGGGAATAGTACTGTTGTTCAGTGGAATGGAGATAGGAAACAGTACTATTGTTCCAGTGGAATGGAGATAGGGAATAGTACTGTTGTTCAGTGGAATGGAGATAGGAAACAGTACAATTGTTCCAGAGGAATGGAGATAGGGAACAGTACTGTTATTCAGTGGAATGGAGATGGGGAACAGTACTGTTATTCCAGTGGAATGGAGATAAGGTTAGTACTGTTATTCAGTGGAATGGAGCTGGGGAATTGTACTGTTATTCCAGTGGAATGGAAATAGGGAAGAGTACTGTTATTCAGTGGAATGGAGATAGGGAAGAGTACTGTTATTAAGTGGAATGGAGATGGGGAATCGTACTGTTATTCCAGTAGAATGAAGATAGGGATTAGTACTGTTATTCAGTGGAATGAAGATAGGGATTAGTACTGTTATTCAGTGGATTGGAGATGGGGAACAGTACTGTTATTCAGTGGAATGGAGATAGGGAACAGTACTGTTATTCAGTGGAATGGAGATGGGGAAGAGTACTGTTATTCAGGCTAATGGAGATAGGGAATAGTACTGTTATTCAGGTTAATGGAGATAGGGAATAGTACTGTTATTCAGGTTAATGGAGATAGGGAATAGTACTGTTATTCAGTGGAATGTAGATAGGGATTAGTACTGTGATTCAGTGGAATGGAGATAGGGAACAGTACTGTTATTCAGTGGAATGGAGATGGGGAAGAGTACTGTTATTCAGTTTAATGGAGATGGGGAAGAGTACTGTTATTCAGGCTAATGGAGATAGGGAATAGTACTGTTATTCAGGTTAATGGAGATAGGGAATAGTACTGTTATTCAGTGGAATGAAGATAGGGATTAGTACTGTTATTCAGTGGAAAGGGTTAGTGGAATTGAGATAGGAAACAGTACTATTGTTCCAGTGGAATGGAGATAGGGAATAGTACTGTTGTTCAGTGGAATGGAGATAGGAAATATTACTATTGTTCCAGTGGAATGGAGATAGGGAATAGTACTGTTGTTCAGTGGAATGGAGATAGGAAACAGTACTATTGTTCCAGTGGAATGGAGATGGGGAATAGTACTGTTATTCCAGTGGAATGGAGATAGGAAACCGTACTGTTATTCAGTGGAATGGAGATAGGGAACAGTACTGTTATTCAGTGGAATGGAGATAGGAAACAGTACTGTTATTCAGTGGAATGGAGATGGGGAATAGTACTGTTATTCCAGTGGAATGGAGATAGGGTTAGTACTGGAATTCAGTGGAATGGAGATGGGGAAGAGTACTGTTATTCAGTGGAATGGAGATGGGGAATTGTACTGTTATTCCAGTGGAATGGAGATAGGGAATACTACTGTTATTAAGTGGAATGGAGATGGGGAATCGAACTGTTATTCCAGTAGAATGAAGATAGGGATTAGTACTGTTATTCAGTGGAAAGGAGATAGGGATTAGTACTGTTATTCAGTGGAATGAAGATAGGGATTAGTACTGTTATTCAGTGGATTGGAGATGGGGAACAGTACTGTTATTCAGTGGAATGGAGATAGGGAATAGTACTGTTATTCAGTGGAATGGAGATAGGGAACAGTAATGTTATTCAGTGGAATGGAGATGGGGAAGAGTAATGTTATTCAGGTTAATGGAGATAGGGAATAGTACTGTTATTCAGGTTAATGGAGATAGGGTATAGTACTGTTATTCAGTGGAATGAAGATAGGGATTAGTACTGTTATTCAGTGGAAAGGAGATAGGGATTAGTACTGTTATTCAGTGGAATGGAGATGGGGAATAGTACTGTTATTCAGTGGAATGGAGATAGAGAATAGTATGGTTTTCAGTGGAATGGAGATGGGGAAGAGTACTGTTATACAGTTGAATGGAGATGGGGATTAGTACTGTTATTCACTGGAATGGAGATGGGGAATAGTACTGTTATTCAGGTGAATGGAGATAGGGAATAGTACTGTTTTTCAGTGGAATGGAGTTGGGGAAGAGTACTGTTATTCAATGAAATGGAGATGGGAAATAGTATTGTTATTCTGTGGAATGGAGATAGGGAATAGTACTGCTATTCCAGTGGAATGGAGATGGGGAAGAGTACTGTGATTCAATGAAATGGAGATGGGAAATAGTACTGTTATTCTGTGGAATGGAGATAGGGAATAGTACTGTTATTCAGTGGAATGGAGATAGGGTTAGTACTGTTATTCAGTGGATTGGAGATGGGGAACAGTACTGTTATTCAGTGGAATGGAGATGGGGAATAGTACTGTTATTCAGTGGAATGGAGATGGGGAATAGTACTGTTATTCAGTGGATTGGAGATGGGGAACAGTACTGTTATTCAGTGTAATGGAAATGGGGAATAGTACTGTTATTCAGTGGAATGGAGATGGGGTTAGTACTGTTATTCAGTGGAATGGAGATATTGAATAGTATTGTTATTCTAGTGGAATGGAGATAGGGGTTGTAGTTATTCAGTGGAATGGAGATAGGGTTAGTACTGTTATTCAGTGGATTGGAGATGGAGAACAGTACTGTTATTCAGTGGAATGGAGATGGGGAACAGTACTGTTATTCAGTGGAATGGAGATGGGGAATAGTACTGTTATTCAGTGGAATGGAGATGGGGAATAGTACTGTTATTCAGTGGAATGGAGATGGGGAAGAGTACTGTTATTCAGTTTAATGGAGATGGGGAAGAGTACTGTTATTCAGGCTAATGGAGATAGGGAATAGTACTGTTATTCAGGTTAATGGAGATAGGGAATAGTACTGTTATTCAGTGGAATGAAGATAGGGATTAGTACTGTTATTCAGTGGAAAGGGTTAGTGGAATTGAGTTAGGAAACAGTACTATTGTTCCAGTGGAATGGAGATAGGGAATAGTACTGTTGTTCAGTGGAATGGAGATAGGAAACATTACTATTGTTCCAGTGGAATGGAGATAGGGAATAGTACTGTTGTTCAGTGGAATGGAGATAGGAAACAGTACTATTGTTCCAGAGGAATGGAGATAGGGAACAGTACTGTTATTCAGTGGAATGGAGATAGGAAACAGTACTGTTATTCAGTGGATTGGAGATGGGGAACAGTACTGTTATTCAGTGGAATGGAGATAGGGAACAGTACTGTTATTCAGTGGAATGGAGATGGGGAAGAGTACTGTTATTCAGGCTAATGGAGATAGGGAATAGTACTGTTATTCAGGTTAATGGAGATAGGGAATAGTACTGTTATTCAGTGGAATGAAGATAGGGATTAGTACTGTTATTCAGTGGAAAGGAGATAGGGATTACTACTGTTATTCAGTGGAATGGAGATAGGGAATAGTGCTGTTATTCAGTGGAATGGAGATGGGGAATAGTACTGTTATTCAATGGAATGGAGATAGGGATTAGTACTGTTATTCAGTGGAAAGTAGATGGGGAATAGTACTGTTATTCAGTGGAATGGAGATGGGGAAGAGTACTGTGATTCAGTGGAATGGAGATAGGAAACATTACTATTGTTCCAGTGGAATGGAGATAGGGAATAGTACTGTTGTTCAGTGGAATGGAGATGGGGAACAGTACTATTGTTCCAGTGGAATGGAGATAGGAATAGTACTGTTATTCAGTGGAATGGAGATAGGAAACAGTACTATTGTTCCAGTGGAATGGAGATAGGGAATAGTACTGTTGTTCAGTGGAATGGAGATAGGAAACAGTACTATTGTTCCAGAGGAATGGAGATAGGGAACAGTACTGTTATTCAGTGGAATGGAGATAGGAAACAGTACTGTTATTCAGTGGAATGGAGATGGGGAATAGTACTGTTATTCCAGTGGAATGGAGATAAGGTTAGTACTGTTATTCAGTGGAATGGAGATGGGGAATTGTACTGTTATTCCAGTGGAATGGAGATAGGGAAGAGTACTGTTATTCAGTGGAATGGAGATAGGGAAGAGTACTGTTATTCAGTGGAATGGAGATGGGGAATTGTACTGTTATTCAGTGGAATGGAGATAGGGAATAGTACTGTTATTCAGTGGAATGGAGATGGGGAAGAGTACTGTTATTCAGTTTAATGGAGATGGGGAAGAGTACTGTTATTCAGGCTAATGGAGATAGGGAATAGTACTGTTATTCAGTGGAATGGAGATGGGGAATAGTACTGTTATTCAGTGGAAAGTAGATGGGGAATAGTACTGTTATTCAGTGGAAAGGAGATGGGGAATTGTACTGTTATTCAATGGAATGGAGATGGGGAATAGTACTGTTATTCTGTTTAATGGAGATGGGGAAGAGTACTGTTATTCAGGCTAATGGAGATAGGGAATAGTACTGTTATTCAGTGGAATGGAGATAGGGAATAGTACTGTTATTCAGTGGAATGAAGATAGGGATTAGTACTGTTATTCAGTGGAAAGGGTTAGTGGAATTGAGGGAAACAGTACTATTGTTCCAGTGGAATGGAGATAGGGAATAGTACTGTTATTCAGTGGAATGGAGATAGGGAACATTACTATTGTTCAGTGGAATGGAGATAGGGAATAGTACTGTTGTTCAGTGGAATGGAGATAGGAAACAGTACTATTGTTCCAGTGGAATGGAGATAGGGAATAGTACTGTTATTCAGTTAATGGAGATAGGGAATAGTACTGTTATTCAGTGGAATGAAGATAGGGATTAGTACTGTTATTCAGTGGAAAGGAGATAGGGATTACTACTGTTATTCAGTGGAATGGAGATGGGGAATAGTACTGTTATTCAGTGGAATGGAGATGGGGAATAGTACTGTTATTCAATGGAATGGAGATAGGGATTAGTACTGTTATTCAGTGGAATGGAGATGGGGAATAGTACTGTTATTCAGTGGAAAGGAGATAGGGATTAGTACTGTTATTCAGTGGAATGGAGATAGGAAACATTACTATTATTCCAGTGGAATGGAGATAGGGAATAGTACTGTTGTTCAGTGGAATGGAGATAGGAAACAGTACTATTGTTCCAGTGGAATGGAGATAGGGAATAGTACTGTTATTCAGTGGAATGGAGATAGGAAACAGTACTATTGTTCCAGTGGAATGGAGATAGGGAATAGTACTGTTATTCAGTGGAATGGAGATAGGAAACAGTACTGTTATTCCAGTGGAATGGAGATAGGGAACAGTACTGTTATTCAGTGGAATGGAGATAGGAAATAGTACTGTTATTCAGTGGAATGGAGATGGGGAATAGTACTGTTATTCCAGTGGAATGGAGATGGGGGTTAGTACTGTTATTCAGTGGAATGGAGATGGGGAATTGTACTGTTATTCCAGTGGAATGGAGATAGGGAAGAGTACTGTTATTCAGTGGAATGGAGATAGGGAAGAGTACTGTTATTCAGTGGAATGGAGATGGGGAATTGTACTGTTATTCAGTGGAATGGAGATGGGGAATAGTACTGTTATTCAGTGGAATGGAGATGGGGAAGAGTACTGTTATTCAGTTTAATGGAGATGGGGAAGAGTACTGTTATTCAGGGAATGGAGATAGGGAATAGTACTGTTATTCAGTGGAATGGAGATGGGGAAGAGTACTGTTATTCAGTGGAATGGAGATAGGGAATAGTACTGTTATTCAGTGGAATGGAGATGGGGAATAGTACTGTTATTCAGTGGAATGGAGATGGGGAAGAGTACTGTTATTCAGTGGAATGGAGATGGGGAAGAGTACTGTTATTCAGGCTAATGGAGATAGGGAATAGTACTGTTATTCAGGTTAATGGAGATAGGGAATAGTACTGTTATTCAGTGGAATGGAGATAGGGATTAGTACTGTTATTCAGTGGAAAGGGTTAGTGGAATTGAGTTAGGAAACAGTACTATTGTTCCAGTGGAATGGAGATGGGGAATAGTACTGTTGTTCAGTGGAATGGAGATAGGAAACATTACTGTTATTGTTCCAGTGGAATGGAGATGGGGAATAGTACTGTTGTTCAGTGGAATAGAGATAGGAAACAGTACTATTGTTCCAGTGGAATGGAGATAGGGAATAGTACTGTTATTCAGTGGAATGGAGATAAGGAATTGAACTGTTTTTCAATGGAATGGAGATGGGAAATCGTACTGTTATTCAGTGGAATGGAGATGGGGAATAGTACTGTTATTCCAGTGGAATGGAGATAGGGGATAGTACTGTTATTCCAGTGGAATGGAGATAGGGATTATTACTGTTATTCAGTGGAATGGAGATGGGGAATAGTACTGATATTCAGTGGAATGGAGATAGGGAATAGTATGGTTTTCAGTGGAATGGAGATGGGGAAGAGTACTGTTATTCAGCTGAATGGAGATGGGGGAGAGTACTGTTATTCAGTGGAATGGAGACAGGGAATAGTATGGTTTTCAGTGGAATGGAGATGGGGAAGAGTACTGTTATTCAGTTGAATGGAGATGGGGAAGAGTACTTTTATTCACTGGAATGGAGATGGGGAATAGTACTGTTATTCAGGTGAATGGAGATAGGGAATAGTACTGTTTTTCAGTGGAATGGAGATGGGGAAGAGTACTGTTATTCAGTGGAATGGAGATAGGGAATAGTACTGTTATTCAGTGGATTTGAGATGGGAAATTGTACTGTTATTCCAGTGGAATGGAGATAGGGGATAGTACTGTTATTCAGTGGAATGGAGATAGGGATTATTACTGTTATTCAGTGGAATGGAGATAGGAAACAGTACTGTTATTCCAGTGGAATGGAGATAGGGAATAGTACTGCTATTCAGTGGATTGGAGATGGGGAATTGTACTGTTATTCCAGTGGAATGGAGATGGGGAATAGTACTGTTATTCAGTGGAATGGAGATAGGGAACAGTACTGTTATTCAGTGGAATGGAGATGGGGAAGAGTACTGATATTCAGTGGAATGGATATAGGGAATATTACTGTTATTCAGTGTTAATGGAGATGGGGAATAGTACTGTTATTCAGTGGAATGGAGATGGGGAATAGTACTGTTATTCCATTGGAATGGAGATAGGGAATAGTACTGTTTTTCAGTGGAATGGAGATGGGGAAGAGTACTGTTATTCAGTGGAATGGAGATAGGGAATAGTACTGTTATTCAGTGGATTTGAGATGGGAAATTGTACTGTTATTCCAGTAGAATGGAGATAGGGAATAGTACTGTTATTCAGTGGATTTGAGATGGGAAATTGTACTGTTATTCCAGTGGAATGGAGATAGGAAACAGTACTGTTATTCCAGTGGAATGGAGATAGGGAATAGTACTGCTATTCAGTGGATTGGAGATGGGGAATTGTACTGTTATTCCAGTGGAATGGAGATGGGGAATAGTACTGTTATTCCAGTGGAATGGAGATGGGGAATTGTACTGTTATTCAGTGGAATGGAGATGGGGAAGAGTACTGTGATTCAATGGAATTGAGATTGGGAAGAGTACTGTGATTCAATGGAATGGAGATGGGGAAGAGTACTGTGATTCAATGGAATGGAGATAGGGAATTGTACTGTTTTTCAATGGAATGGAGATGGGGAATAGTACTGTTATTCAGTGGAATGGAGATGGGGAATAGTACTGTTATTCCAGTGGAATGGAGATAGGGAATAGTACTGTTATTCAGTGGAATGGAGATAGGGAATAGTACTGTTATTCAGTGGAATGGAGATGGGGAATAGTACTGTTATTCAGTGGAATGGAGATGGGGAATAGTACTGTTATTCAGTGGAATGGAGATGGGGAATAGTACTGTTATTCAGTGGAATGGAGATGGGGAAGAGTACTGTGATTCAGTGGAATGGAGATAGGGAATTGTACTGTTTTTCAATGGAATGGAGATGGGAAATAGTACTGTTATTCCAGTTGAATGGAGATGGGGAATAGTACTGTTATTCAGTGGAATGGAGATGGGGAACTGTACTGTTATTCAGTGGAATGGAGATGGGGAATAGTACTGTTATCCCAGTGGAATGGAGATAGTGTTAGTACTGTTATTCCAGTGGAATGGAGATAGGGAATAGTACTATTATTCCAGTGGAATGGAGATAGGGTTAGTACTGTTATTCAGTGGAATGGAGATATTGAATAGTACTGTTATTCCAGTGGAATGGAGATAGGGGTAGTAGTTATTCAGTGGAATGGAGATAGGGTTAGTACTGTTATTCAGTGGATTGGAGATGGGGAACAGTACTGTTATTCAGTGGAATGGAGATGGGGAACAGTACTGTTATTCAGTGAAGTGGAGATAGGGAATTGTAGTGTTATTCAGTGGAATGGAGATGGGGAATAGTACTGTTATTCCAGTGGAATGGAGATAGGGGATAGTACTGTTATTCCAGTGGAATGGAGATAGGGATTATTACTGTTATTCAGTGGAATGGAGATGGGGAATAGTACTGATATTCAGTGGAATGGAGATGGGGAATAGTACTGTTATTCCAGTGGAATGGAGATGGGAAATAGTACTGTTATTCAGTGGAATGGAGATGGGGAATAGTACTGTTATTCAGTGGAATGGAGATAGGGAACAGTACTGATATTCAGTGGAATGGATATAGGGAATATTACTGTTATTCAGTGTTAATGGAGATGGGGAATAGTACTGTTATTCAGTGGAATGGAGATGGGGAATAGTACTGTTATTCCATTGGAATGGAGATAGGGAATAGTACTGTTTTTCAGTGGAATGGAGATGGGGAAGAGTACTGTTATTCAGTGGAATGGAGATAGGGAATAGTACTGTTATTCAGTGGATTTGAGATGGGAAATTGTACTGTTATTCCAGTAGAATGGAGATAGGGAATAGTACTGTTATTCAGTGGATTTGAGATGGGAAATTGTACTGTTATTCCAGTGGAATGGAGATAGGAAACAGTACTGTTATTCCAGTGGAATGGAGATAGGGAATAGTACTGCTATTCAGTGGATTGGAGATGGGGAATAGTACTGTTATTCCAGTGGAATGGAGATGGGGAAGAGTACTGTTATTCAGTGGAATGGAGATAGGGAATAGTACTGTTATTCAGTGGATTTGAGATGGGAAATTGTACTGTTATTCCAGTGGAATGGAGATGGGGAATAGTACTGTTATTCAGTGGAATTGAGATGGGGAACAGTACTGTGATTCAATGGAATTGAGATGGGGAAGAGTACTGTGATTCAATGGAATGGAGATGGGGAAGAGTACTGTGATTCAATGGAATGGAGATAGGGAATTGTACTGTTTTTCAATGGAATGGAGATGGGGAATAGTACTGTTATTCAGTGGAATGGAGATGGGGAATAGTACTGTTAGTCCAGTGGAATGGAGATAGGGAATAGTACTGTTATTCCAGTGGAATGGAGATAGGGAATAGTACTGTTATTCAGTGGAATGGAGATGGGGAATAGTACTGTTATTCAGTGGAATGGAGATGGGGAATAGTACTGTTATTCAGTGGAATGGAGATAGGGAATTGTACTGTTATTCAGTGGAATGGAGATGGGGAAGAGTACTGTTATTCAGTGGAATGGAGATAGGGAATTGTACTGTTTTTCAATGGAATGGAGATGGGAAATAGTACTGTTATTCCAGTTGAATGGAGATGGGGAATAGTACTGTTATTCAGTGGAATGGAGATGGGGAACTGTACTGTTATTCAGTGGAATGGAGATGGGGAATAGTACTGTTATCCCAGTGGAATGGAGATAGTGTTAGTACTGTTATTCCAGTGGAATGGAGATAGGGAATAGTACTATTATTCCAGTGGAATGGAGAAAAGGGTTAGTACTGTTATTCAGTGGATTGGAGATGGGGAACAGTACTGTTATTCAGTGGAATGGAGATGGGGAACAGTACTGTTATTCAGTGAAGTGGAGATAGGGAATTGTAGTGTTATTCAGTGGAATGGAGATGGGGAATAGTACTGTTATTCCAGTGGAATGGAGATAGGGGATAGTACTGTTATTCCAGTGGAATGGAGATAGGGATTATTACTGTTATTCAGTGGAAGGGAGATGGGGAATAGTACTGATATTCAGTGGAATGGAGATGGGGAATTGTACTGTTATTCCAGTGGAATGGAGATGGGGAATAGTACTGTTATTCAGTGGAATGGAGATAGGGAACAGTACTGTTATTCAGTGGAATGGAGATGGGGAAGAGTACTGATATTCAGTGGAATGGATATAGGGAATATTACTGTTATTCAGTGTTAATGGAGATGGGGAATAGTACTGTTATTCAGTGGAATGGAGATGGGGAATAGTACTGTTATTCCATTGGAATGGAGATAGGGAATAGTACTGTTTTTCAGTGGAATGGAGATGGGGAAGAGTACTGTTATTCAGTGGAATGGAGATAGGGAATAGTACTGTTATTCAGTGGATTTGAGATGGGAAATTGTACTGTTATTCCAGTAGAATGGAGATAGGGAATAGTACTGTTATTCAGTGGATTTGAGATGGGAAATTGTACTGTTATTCCAGTGGAATGGAGATAGGAAACAGTACTGTTATTCCAGTGGAATGGAGATAGGGAATAGTACTGCTATTCAGTGGAATGGAGATGGGGAATAGTACTGTTATTCCAGTGGAATGGAGATGGGGAAGAGTACTGTTATTCAGTGGAATGGAGATAGGGAATAGTACTGTTATTCAGTGGATTTGAGATGGGAAATTGTACTGTTATTCCAGTGGAATGGAGATAGGGTTAGTACTGTTATTCAGTGGAATGGAGATGGGGAATAGTACTGTGATTCAATGGAATGGAGATGGGGAAGAGTACTGTGATTCAATGGAATGGAGATGGGGAAGAGTACTGTGATTCAATGGAATGGAGATAGGGAATTGTACTGTTTTTCAATGGAATGGAGATGGGAAATAGTACTGTTATTCAGTGTGAATGGAGATGGGGAATAGTACTGTTATTCAGTGGAATGGAGATGGGGAATATTACTGTTATCCCAGTGGAATGGAGATAGGGAATAGTACTGTTATTCCAGTGCAATGGAGATAGGGAATAGTACTGTTATTCCAGTGGAATGGAGATAGGGTTAGTACTGTTATTCAGTGGAATGGGGATGGGGAATATTACTGTTATTCAGTGGAATGGAGATGGGGAATAGTACTGTGATTCAGTGGAATTGAGATGGGGAAGACTACTGTGATTCAATGGAATTGAGATGGGGAAGAGTACTGTGATTCAATGGAATGGAGATGGGGAAGAGTACTGTGATTCAATGGAATGGAGATGGGGAAGAGTACTGTGATTCAATGGAATGGAGATGGGGAATAGTACTGTTATTCAGTGGAATGGAGATGGGGAATAGTACTGTTAGTCCAGTGGAATGGAGATGGGGAATAGTACTGTTATTCCAGTGGAATGGAGATGGGAATAGTACTGTTATTCAGTGGAATGGAGATGGGGAATAGTACTGTTATTCAGTGGAATGGAGATGGGGAATAGTACTGTTATTCAGTGGAATGGAGATAGGGAATTGTACTGTTATTCAGTGGAATGGAGATGGGGAATAGTACTGTTATTCAGTGGAATGGAGATAGGGAATTGTACTGTTATTCAGTGGAATGGAGATGGGAAATAGTACTGTTATTCCAGTTGAATGGAGATGGGGAATAGTACTGTTATTCAGTGGAATGGAGATGGGGAACTGTACTGTTATTCAGTGGAATGGAGATGGGGAATAGTACTGTTATCCCAGTGGAATGGAGATGGGGAATAGTACTGTTATTCCAGTGGAATGGAGATAGGGAATAGTACTGTTATTCCAGTGGAATGGAGATAGGGTTAGTACTGTTATTCAGTGGATTGGAGATGGGGAACAGTACTGTTATTCAGTGGAATGGAGATGGGGAACAGTACTGTTATTCAGTCAGAATGGAGATAGGGAATTGTACTGTTATTCAGTGGAATGGAGATGGGGAATAGTACTGTTATTCCAGTGGAATGGAGATAGGGATAGTACTGTTATTCCAGTGGAATGGAGATAGGGATTATTACTGTTATTCAGTGGAAGGGAGATGGGGAATAGTACTGATATTCAGTGGAATGGAGATGGGGAATTGTACTGTTATTCCAGTGGAATGGAGATGGGGAATAGTACTGTTATTCAGTGGAATGGAGATAGGGAACAGTACTGATATTCAGTGGAATGGATATAGGGAATATTACTGTTATTCAGTGTTAATGGAGATGGGGAATAGTACTGTTATTCAGTGGAATGGAGATGGGGAATAGTACTGTTATTCCATTGGAATGGAGATAGGGAATAGTACTGTTTTTCAGTGGAATGGAGATGGGGAAGAGTACTGTTATTCAGTGGAATGGAGATAGGGAATAGTACTGTTATTCAGTGGATTTGAGATGGGAAATTGTACTGTTATTCCAGTAGAATGGAGATAGGGAATAGTACTGTTATTCAGTGGATTTGAGATGGGAAATTGTACTGTTATTCCAGTGGAATGGAGATAGGGAATAGTACTGTTTTTCAATGGAATGGAGATGGGGAATAGTACTGTTATTCAGTGGAATGGAGATGGGGAATAGTACTGTTATTCCAGTGGAATGGAGATGGGGAAGAGTACTGTTATTCAGTGGAATGGAGATAGGGAATAGTACTGTTATTCAGTGGATTTGAGATGGGAAATTGTACTGTTATTCCAGTGGAATGGAGATGGGGAATAGTACTGTTATTCAGTGGAATTGAGATGGGGAACAGTACTGTGATTCAATGGAATGGAGATAGGGAATTGTACTGTTTTTCAATGGAATGGAGATGGGGAATAGTACTGTTATTCAGTGGAATGGAGATGGGGAATAGTACTGTTATTCAGTGGAATGGAGATGGGGAATAGTACTGTTATCCCAGTGGAATGGAGATAGTGTTAGTACTGTTATTCCAGTGGAATGGAGATAGGGAATAGTACTATTATTCCAGTGGAATGGAGATAGGGTTAGTACTGTTATTCAGTGGAATGGAGATATTGAATAGTACTGTTATTCCAGTGGAATGGAGATAGGGGTAGTAGTATTGTTATTCAGTGGAATGGAGATGGGGTTAGTACTGTTATTCAGTGGAATGGAGATGGGGAATAGTACTGTTATTCAGTGGAATGGAGATGGGGAATAGTACTGTTATTCAGTGGAATGGAGATGGGGAATAGTACTGTTATTCCAGTGGAATGGAGATGGGGAATAGTACTGTTATTCAGTGGAATGGAGATGGGGAATAGTACTGTTATTCAGTGGAATGGAGATGGGGAATAGTACTGTTATTCAGTGGAATGGAGATGGGGAATAGTACTGTTATTCAGTGGAATGGAGATGGGGAAGAGTACTGTTATTCAGTGGAATGGAGATAGGGAATTGTACTGTTTTTCAATGGAATGGAGATGGGAAATAGTACTGTTATTCCAGTGGAATGGAGATGGGGAAGAGTACTGTTATTCAGTGGAATGGAGATGGGGAATTGTACTGTTATTCAGTGGAATGGAGATGGGGAATAGGGAATAGTAGGGAATAGTACTGTTATTCCAGTGGAATGGAGATAGTGTTAGTACTGTTATTCCAGTGGAATGGAGATAGGGAATAGTACTGTTATTCCAGTGGAATGGAGAAAAGGGTTAGTACTGTTATTCAGTGGATTGGAGATGGGGAACAGTACTGTTATTCAGTGGAATGGAGATGGGGAATAGTACTGATATTCAGTGGAATGGAGATGGGGAATAGTACTGTTATTCAGTGGATTGTAGATGGGGAATTGTACTGTTATTCCAGTGGAATGGAGATAGGGGATAGTACTGTTATTCCAGTGGAATGGAGATAGGGATTATTACTGTTATTCAGTGGAATGGAGATGGGGAATAGTACTGATATTCAGTGGAATGGAGATAGGGAATAGTATGGTTTTCAGTGGAATGGAGATGGGGAAGAGTACTGTTATTCAGTGGAATGGATATAGGGAATATTACTGTTATTCAGTGGAATGGAGATGGGGAATAGTACTGTTATTCAGTGGAATGGAGATGGGGAATAGTACTGTTATTCCAGTGAATGGAGATAGGGAATAGTACTGTTTTTCAGTGGAATGGAGATGGGGAATAGTACTGTTATTCAGTGGAATGGAGATGGGGAATAGTACTGTTATTCAGTGGAATGGAGATGGGAATTGTACTGTTATTCCAGTAGAATGGAGATAGGGAATAGTACTGTTATTCAGTGGATTTGAGATGGGAATTGTACTGTTATTCCAGTGGAATGGAGATAGGAAATAGTACTGTTATTCCAGTGGAATGGAGATGGGGAATTAGTACTGTTATTCAGTGGAATGGAGATGGGGAATAGTACTGTTATTCCAGTGGAATGGAGATGGGGAAGAGTACTGTTATTCAGTGGAATGGAGATAGGGAATAGTACTGTTATTCAGTGGAATTTGAGATGGGAAATTAGTACTGTTATTCCAGTAGAATGGAGATGGGGAATAGTACTGTTATTCAGTGGATTTGAGATGGGGAATAGTACTGTTATTCCAGTGGAATGGAGATAGGGGATAGTACTGTTATTCCAGTGGAATGGAGATAGGGATTATTACTGTTATTCAGTGGAATGGAGATAGGAACAGTACTGTTATTCAGTGGAATGGAGATGGGGAAGAGTACTGATATTCAGTGGAATGGATATAGGGAATATTACTGTTATTCAGTGTTAATGGAGATGGGGAATAGTACTGTTATTCAGTGGAATGGAGATGGGGAATAGTACTGTTATTCCATTGGAATGGAGATAGGGAATAGTACTGTTTTTCAGTGGAATGGAGATGGGGAAGAGTACTGTTATTCAGTGGAATGGAGATAGGGAATAGTACTGTTATTCAGTGGATTTGAGATGGGAAATTGTACTGTTATTCCAGTAGAATGGAGATAGGGAATAGTACTGTTATTCAGTGGATTTGAGATGGGAAATTGTACTGTTATTCCAGTGGAATGGAGATAGGAAACAGTACTGTTATTCCAGTGGAATGGAGATAGGGAATTGTACTGTTATTCAGTGGAATGGAGATGGGGAATAGTACTGTTATTCAGTGGAATGGAGATGGGGAATAGTACTGTTATTCAGTGGAATGGAGATGGGGAATAGTACTGTTATTCAGTGGAATTGGAGATGGGAAATAGTACTGTTATTCCAGTGGAATGGAGATGGGGAATAGTACTGTTATCCCAGTGGAATGGAGATAGGGTTAGTACTGTTATTCCAGTGGAATGGAGATAGGGAATAGTACTGTTATTCCAGTGGAATGGAGAAAAGGGTTAGTACTGTTATTCAGTGGATTGGAGATGGGGAACAGTACTGTTATTCAGTGGAATGGAGATGGGGAACAGTACTGTTATTCAGTGAATGGAGATAGGGAATTGTACTGTTATTCAGTGGAATGGAGATGGGGAATAGTACTGTTATTCCAGTGGAATGGAGATGGGGGATAGTACTGTTATTCCAGTGGAATGGAGATAGGGATTATTACTGTTATTCAGTGGAATGGAGATGGGGAATAGTACTGTTATTCAGTGGAATGGAGATGGGGAGATGTTATTCCAGTGGAATGGAGATGGGGAATAGTACTGTTATTCAGTGGAATGGAGATAGGGAATAGTACTGTTATTCAGTGGAATGGAGATGGGGAATAGTACTGTTATTCAGTGGAATGGAGATGGGGAATATTACTGTTATTCAGTGGAATGGAGATGGGGAATAGTACTGTTATTCCAGTGGAATGGAGATAGGGAATAGTACTGTTATTCCATTGGAATGGAGATAGGGAATAGTACTGTTATTCAGTGGAATGGAGATGGGGAAGAGTACTGTTATTCAGTGGAATGGAGATGGGGAAAGTACTGTTATTCAGTGGATTTGAGATGGGAAATTGTACTGTTATTCCAGTAGAATGGAGATAGGGAATAGTACTGTTATTCAGTGGATTTGAGATGGGAAATTGTACTGTTATTCCAGTGGAATGGAGATAGGAAACAGTACTGTTATTCCAGTGGAATGGAGATAGGGAATTGTACTGTTATTCAATGGAATGGAGATGGGGAATAGTACTGTTATTCCAGTGGAATGGAGATGGGGAAGAGTACTGTTATTCAGTGGAATGGAGATAGGGAATAGTACTGTTATTCAGTGGAATGGAGATGGGAATTAGTACTGTTATTCCAGTGGAATGGAGATGGGGAATAGTACTGTTATTCAGTGGAATTGAGATGGGGAACAGTACTGTGATTCAGTGGAATTGAGATGGGGAAGAGTACTGTGATTCAATGGAATGGAGATGGGAAATAGTACTGTTATTCCAGTGGAATGGAGATGGGGAATAGTACTGTTATTCAGTGGAATGGAGATGGGGAATAGTACTGTTATCCCAGTGGAATGGAGATAGGTTAGTACTGTTATTCCAGTGGAATGGAGATAGGGAATAGTACTGTTATTCCAGTGGAATGGAGATAGGGTTAGTACTGTTATTCAGTGGAATGGAGATATTGAATAGTACTGTTATTCCAGTGGAATGGAGATGGGGTAGTTATTAGTTATTCAGTGGAATGGAGATAGGGTTAGTACTGTTATTCAGTGGAATGGAGATGGGGAACAGTACTGTTATTCAGTGGAATGGAGATGGGGAATAGTACTGTTATCCAGTGGAATGGAGATAGGGAATAGTACTGTTATTCCAGTGGAATGGAGATGGGGAATAGTACTGTTATTCAGTGGAATGGAGATGGGGAATAGTACTGTTATTCAGTGGAATGGAGATGGGGAATAGTACTGTTATTCAGTGGAATGGAGATAGGGAATTGTACTGTTATTCAGTGGAATGGAGATGGGGAAAGTACTGTATTCAGTGGAATGGAGATAGGGAATTGTACTGTTTTTCAATGGAATGGAGATGGGAAATAGTACTGTTATTCCAGTGGAATGGAGATGGGGAATAGTACTGTTATTCAGTGGAATGGAGATGGGGAACTGTACTGTTATTCAGTGGAATGGAGATGGGGAATAGTACTGTTATCCCAGTGGAATGGAGATAGTGAATAGTACTGTTATTCCAGTGGAATGGAGATAGGGAATAGTACTGTTATTCCAGTGGAATGGAAAAGGGTTAGTACTGTTATTCAGTGGATTGGAGATGGGGAACAGTACTGTTATTCAGTGGAATGGAGATGGGGAACAGTACTGTTATTCAGTGAATGGAGATAGGGAATTGTACTGTTATTCAGTGGAATGGAGATGGGGAATAGTACTGTTATTCCAGTGGAATGGAGATAGGGGATAGTACTGTTATTCCAGTGGAATGGAGATAGGGATTATTACTGTTATTCAGTGGAATGGAGATGGGGAATAGTACTGATATTCAGTGGAATGGAGATGGGGAATTGTACTGTTATTCCAGTGGAATGGAGATGGGGAATAGTACTGTTATTCAGTGGAATGGAGATAGGGAATATTACTGTTATTCAGTGGAATGGAGATGGGGAAGAGTACTGATATTCAGTGGAATGGAGATAGGGAATATTACTGTTATTCAGTGTTAATGGAGATGGGGAATAGTACTGTTATTCCAGTGGAATGGAGATAGGGAATAGTACTGTTTTTCAGTGGAATGGAGATGGGGAAGAGTACTGTTATTCAGTGGAATGGAGATAGGGAATAGTACTGTTATTCAGTGGATTTGAGATGGGAAATTGTACTGTTATTCCAGTGGAATGGAGATAGGGGATAGTACTGTTATTCAGTGGATTTGAGATGGGAAATTGTACTGTTATTCCAGTGGAATGGAGATGGGGAAACAGTACTGTTATTCCAGTGGAATGGAGATGGGGAATAGTACTGTTATTCAGTGGAATGGAGATGGGGAATAGTACTGTTATTCCAGTGGAATGGAGATGGGGAAGAGTACTGTTATTCAGTGGAATGGAGATAGGGAATAGTACTGTTATTCAGTGGATTTGAGATGGGAAATTATACTGTTATTCCAGTGGAATGGAGATGGGGAATAGTACTGTTATTCAGTGGAATGAGATGGGGAACAGTACTGTGATTCAATGGAATTGAGATGGGGAATAGTACTGTGATTCAATGGAATGGAGATGGGGAATAGTACTGTTATTCAATGGAATGGAGATGGGGAATAGTACTGTTATTCAGTGGAATGGAGATGGGGAATAGTACTGTTATTCCAGTGGAATGGAGATGGGGAATAGTACTGTTATTCCAGTGGAATGGAGATAGGGAATAGTACTGTTATTCAGTGGAATGGAGATGGGGAATAGTACTGTTATTCAGTGGAATGGAGATGGGGAATAGTACTGTTATTCAGTGGAATGGAATAGGGAATTGTACTGTTATTCAGTGGAATGGAGATGGGGAATAGTACTGTTATTCAGTGGAATGGAGATAGGGAATTGTACTGTTTTTCAATGGAATGGAGATGGGAAATAGTACTGTTATTCCAGTTGAATGGAGATGGGGAATAGTACTGTTATTCAGTGGAATGGAGATGGGGAACTGTACTGTTATTCAGTGGAATGGAGATGGGGAATAGGGAATGGAGATAGGGAATAGTACTATTATTCCAGTGGAATGGAGATAGGGTTAGTACTGTTATTCAGTGGAATGGAGATATTGAATAGTACTGTTATTCCAGTGGAATGGAGATAGGGGTAGTAGTTATTCAGTGGAATGGAGATAGGGTTAGTACTGTTATTCAGTGGATTGGAGATGGGGAACAGTACTGTTATTCAGTGGAATGGAGATGGGGAACAGTACTGTTATTCAGTGGAAGTGGAGATAGGGAATTGTACTGTTATTCAGTGGAATGGAGATGGGGAATAGTACTGTTATTCCAGTGGAATGGAGATAGGGAATAGTACTGTTATTCCAGTGGAATGGAGATAGGGAATATTACTGTTATTCAGTGGAATGGAGATGGGGAATAGTACTGTTATTCAGTGGAATGGAGATGGGGAATAGTACTGTTATTCAGTGGAATGGAGATGGGGAATAGTACTGTTATTCAGTGGAATGGAGATGGGGAATAGTACTGTTATTCAGTGGAATGGAGATAGGGAATAGTACTGTTATTCAGTGGAATGGAGATGGGGAATAGTACTGTTATTCCAGTGGAATGGAGATGGGGAATAGTACTGTTATTCAGTGGAATGGAGATAGGGAATAGTACTGTTATTCAGTGGAATGGAGATGGGGAATAGTACTGTTATTCAGTGGAATGGAGATGGGGAATAGTACTGTTATTGAGTGGAATGGAGATGGGGAAGAGTACTGTTATTCAGTGGAATGGAGATCGGGAATTGTACTGTTATTCAGTGGAATTGAGATGGGGAAGACTACTGTGATTCAATGGAATTGAGATGGGGAAGAGTACTGTGATTCAATGGAATGGAGATGGGGAAGAGTACTGTGATTCAATGGAATGGAGATGGGGAAGAGTACTGTGATTCAATGGAATGGAGATAGGGAATTGTACTGTTTTTCAATGGAATGGAGATGGGAAATAGTACTGTTATTCAGTGTTAATGGAGATGGGGAAGAGTACTGTGATTCAGTGGAATGGAGATAGGGAATTGTACTGTTATTCAGTGGAATGGAGATAGGGTTAGTACTGTTATTCAGTGGAATGGAGATGGGGAACTGTACTGTTATTCAGTGGAATGGAGATAGGGAATAGTACTGTTATTCAGTGGAATGGAGATGGGGAATAGTACTGTTATTCAGTGGAATGGAGTTGGGGAATAGTACTGTTATTCAGTGGAATGGAGATGGGGAATATTACTGTTATCCCAGTGGAATGGAGATAGGGAATAGTACTGTTATTCCAGTGGAATGGAGATAGGGAATAGTACTGTTATTCAGTGGAATGGAGATGGGGAAGAGTACTGTTATTCAGTGGAATGGAGATGGGGAATAGTACTGTTATTCAGATGGAAATTGTACTGTTATTCCAGTAGAATGGAGATAGGGGGTTACTGTTACAGTGATTTATTCCAGTGGAATGGAGATGGGGAACAGTACTGTTATTCAGTGGAATGGAGATAGGGAATTGTACTGTTTTTCAGTGGAATGGAGATGGGGAATAGTACTGTTATTCCAGTGGAATGGAGATGGGGAATAGTACTGTTATTCAGTGGAATGGAGATGGGGAATAGTACTGATATTCAGTGGAATGGAGATGGGGAATAGTACTGTTATTCAGTGGATTGTAGATGGGGAATTGTACTGTTATTCCAGTGGAATGGAGATAGGGGATAGTACTGTTATTCCAGTGGAATGGAGATAGGGATTATTACTGTTATTCAGTGGAATGGAGATGGGGAATAGTACTGATATTCAGTGGAATGGAGATAGGGAATAGTATGGTTTTCAGTGGAATGGAGATGGGGAAGAGTACTGTTATTCAGCTGAATGGAGATGGGGGAGAGTACTGTTATTCAGTGGAATGGAGATAGGGAATAGTACTGTTATTCAGTGGAATGGAGATGGGGAAGAGTACTGTTATTCAGTGGAATGGAGATGGGGAAGAGTACTGTTATTCAGTGGAATGGAGATAGGGAATAGTACTGTTATTCAGTGGATTTGAGATGGGAAATTGTACTGTTATTCCAGTGGAATGGAGATAGGGGATAGTACTGTTATTCAAGTGGAATGGAGATAGGGATTATTACTGTTATTCAGTGGAATGGAGATAGGAAACAGTACTGTTATTCCAGTGGAATGGAGATAGGGAATAGTACTGCTATTCAGTGGAATGGAGATGGGGAATAGTACTGTTATTCAGTGGAATGGAGATGGGGAATAGTACTGTTATTCAGTGGAATGGAGATGGGGAATAGTACTGTTATTCAGTGGATTGGAGATGGGGAATTGTACTGTTATTCCAGTGGAATGGAGATGGGGAATAGTACTGTTATTCAGTGGAATGGAGATAGGGAATAGTACTGTTATTCAGTGGAATGGAGATGGGGAAGAGTACTGATATTCAGTGGAATGGAGATAGGGAATATTACTGTTATTCAGTGTTAATGGAGATGGGGAATAGTACTGTTATTCCAGTGGAATGGAGATAGGGAATAGTACTGTTTTTCAGTGGAATGGAGATGGGGAAGAGTACTGTTATTCAGTGGAATGGAGATAGGGAATAGTACTGTTATTCAGTGGATTGGAGATGGGGAATTGTACTGTTATTCCAGTGGAATGGAGATGGGGAATAGTACTGTTATTCAGTGGAATGGAGATGGGGAATAGTACTGTTATTCAGTGGAATGGGGATGGGGAATATTACTGTTATTCAGTGGAATGGAGATGGGGAATAGTACTGTTATTGAGTGGAATGGAGATGGGGAAGAGTACTGTGATTCAGTGGAATGGAGATCGGGAATTGTACTGTTATTCAGTGGAATTGAGATGGGGAAGACTACTGTGATTCAATGGAATTGAGATGGGGAAGAGTACTGTGATTCAATGGAATGGAGATGGGGAAGAGTACTGTGATTCAATGGAATGGAGATGGGGAAGAGTACTGTGATTCAATGGAATGGAGATAGGGAATTGTACTGTTTTTCAATGGAATGGAGATGGGAAATAGTACTGTTATTCAGTGTGAATGGAGATGGGAAGAGTATCAGTGGAATGGAATAGGAATTGTACTGTTATTCAGTGGAATGGAGATAGGGAATAGTACTGTTATTCAGTGGAATGGAGATAGGGAATTGTACTGTTTTTCAATGGAATGGAGATGGGAAATAGTACTGTTATTCAGTGGAATGGAGATAGGGAATAGTACTGTTATTCAGTGGAATGGAGATAGGGAATATTACTGTTATTCAGTGGAATGGAGATGGGGAACTTAGTACTGTTATTCAGTGGAATGGAGATAGGGAATAGTACTGTTATTCAGTGGAATGGAGATGGGGAATAGTACTGTTATTCAGTGGAATGGAGTTGGGGAATAGTACTGTTATTCAGTGGAATGGAGATGGGGAATATTACTGTTATCCCAGTGGAATGGAGATAGGGAATAGTACTGTTATTCCAGTGCAATGGAGATAGGGAATAGTACTGTTATTCCAGTGGAATGGAGATAGGGTTAGTACTGTTATTCTGTGGAATGGAGATATTGAATTGTACTGTTATTCCAGTGGAATGGAGATAGGGTTAGTACTGTTATTCAGTGGAATGGAGATGGGGAACAGTACTGTTATTCAGTGGAATGGAGATAGGGAATAGTACTGTTATTCAGTGGAATGGAGATGGGGAATATTACTGTTATTCAGTGGATTGGAGATGGGGAATTGTACTGTTATTCCAGTGGAATGGAGATGGGGAATAGTACTGTTATTCCAGTGGAATGGAGATGGGGAATAGTACTGTTATTCAGTGGAATGGAGATGGGGAATATTAGAGTTATTCAGTGGAATGGAGATGGGGAAGAGTACTGTTATTCAGTGGAATGGAGATGGGGAATAGTACTGTTATTCAGTGGAATGGAGATGGGGAATAGTACTGTTATTCAGTGGAATGGAGATGGGGAAGAGTACTGATATTCAGTGGAATGGAGATGGGGAATAGTACTGTTATTCAGTGGAATGGAGATGGGGAATAGTACTGTTATTCAGTGGAATGGAGATGGGGAATAGTACTGTTATTCAGTGGAATGGAGATGGGGAATAGTACTGTTATTCAGTGGAATGGGGATGGGGAATATTACTGTTATTCAGTGGAATGGAGATGGGGAATAGTACTGTTATTCAGTGGAATGGAGATGGGGAATTGTACTGTTATTCAGTGGAATGGAGATGGGGAATAGTACTGTTATTCAGTGGAATGGAGATGGGGAATAGTACTGTTATTCAGTGGAATGGAGATGGGGAATAGTACTGTTATTCCAGTGGAATGGAGATGGGGAATAGTACTGTTATTCCAGTGGAATGGAGATGGGGAATAGTACGGTTATTCACTGGAATTGAGACAGGGAACATGAGTCTATGTACAACCAGTGTTGGTTATCATTAGTCATCTCTGGTGGCAAGTGGTAGAGGGAGTGAACCATTGCCTCAATACTGTAGTTCCTCTGTACCTCAACCCAGGTCACACTGAGGCTCATGGGTAATGCAGTTTCTCAGAGAGGGGCGTCTGGTGTTCTCACATGGTGAGAAAGGGTTTTAATGGAATACAAACAGACACACACACACACAGAAGGTTTACGACCTCATACGAGACAGTAGTAAAATACACTATGTTAACACTGACATTGAACAGAGAGAGGGAGAATGATGGAAAGCATGTGAGAGAAAAAAGAGAGAGAGCGGTCAAGATGGAGATATACTGTAAACGGGGGATGAGGTGATGAGAGAGAGAAAATTGGGCTGATGGAGAGGGACGGAGAGATGGAGAGATGGATCGAAGGGTTGAAGGTCTAATTAATGAAAATGTAGGTTGTTGGTCTCCTGATGAAGACACCGCCACAGAATTAATTAACTATTATAATTAGCAAGATTGTTAGAGAGCAAAATGGTGTCAGCGAGCAAGATAAGAGTGTGGTTTGTGTGTGTTTTATCTCCACATGATAGATACATGTTATGTGAACATTAGCCTTCCAGCTTGCAGCAGACAGGGAGTGATCTGGCCTTCCTTTCAGTCACGTTGTTACATTCTCACAGTCTGTTTGAATTGAAATTGCTTCCTGTCACTCTGTCCCATCACACACTGACTCAGTCACTGGGCTACAGGAAGATAATGATTTGTCACCACTAACAATCAGGTGATCACAGCTCTCCTTCAGAGCCTGACTGGCAGATCCCCTGAATAAGGTCTTATGCTTGCAACATTGTCTCCTGTTATTTATACAAATAAATAAATGATGATCAAACCAAAGCGAAAACCAAAAATGTTACTTCCCTGTTCGTTCTGGCTTCTCTGTTTTATTCCCTCATAACATTCACTATAATATTTACCATAATATTTACTACAACATTTTCTATAACATTTACTATAAAATGTACTATAACATTATTAACATTCACTGTACCATTCACTATGACATTCACTATACCATTCACTATAACGTTACTAACATTCACTACAACATTCACTATAACATTCACTATAACATTCACTGACATTTAATATAACATTCACTATACCATTCACTGTGACATTTACTAACATTTCCTATAACATCTACTGTAACATTTACTAACATTAGCTATAACAATTACTACAACATTTACTATAACATTAACTATACCATTAACTATACCATTCACTATGACATTTTCGATAACATTCACTATACCATTCATTATAACATTTACCATAACATTCAATATAACATTCACTAAAACATTCACTATAACATTTCTAACATTCACTATAACATTACTAACATTCACTATACCATTCACTGTAACATTTACTAGAATTTACTATAACATTCAATATAACATTTACTATAACATTCACTATAACATTACTAACATTCACTACAACATTCACTGTAACATTCACTGACATTTAATATAACATTCCCTATACCATCCACTATGACATTTACTAACATTTCCTATAACATCTACTCTAACATTTACTAACATTAGCTATAACAATTACTATAACATTAACTATACCATTAACTATACCATTCACTATGACATTTTCTATAACATTCACTATAACATTCACTGTAACATTTACTAGAATTTACTATAACATTCACTATACCATTCACTATAACATTACTAAAATTCACTACAACATTCACTATAACATTCACTATAACATTCACTGACATTTAATATAACATTCCATATACCATTCACTATGACATTTACTAACATTTCCTATAACATTCAATATAACATTCACTATAACATTACTAACATTCACTGTACCATTCACTATGACATTCACTATACCATTCACTATAACATTACTAACATTCACTACAACATGCACTATAACATTCACTATAACATTCACTGACATTTAATATAACATTCACTATACCATTCACTATGACATTTACTAACATGTCCTATAACATCTACTATAACATTTACTAACATTAGCTATAACATTCATTGACATTTAATATAACATTCACTATACCATTCACTGTGACATTTACTACATTTCCTATAACATCTACTCTAACAATTACTAACATTAGCTATAACAATTACTATAACATTCACTATACCATACACTGTAACATTTACTAGAATTTACTATAACATTCAATATAACATTCACTACAACATTCACTATACCATTCACTATAGCATATACTATAATCTATTATAACATTTACTAACATTTACTATGACATTCACTGTAAAATTCACTATAAGATGTACCATACCATTCACTTACATTTACTATACCATACACGATAACATTCACTATGACATCTACTATAACATTCACTGACATTCACTATAGCATTCACTACAACTTCTACCATAACATTCACTAACATTCACTACAACATTCACTATACCATTGACGAGGACATTTACTATAACATTAACTATAACATTCACTATAATATTCACTAACATGTATTATACCATTCACTATACAATTTACTGTAACATTTACTATAACATTCACAATAATATTTACTACACCATTCACTATACCATTTACTAACATTTACTATAACATTCACTATACTATTCACTATACCATTTACAATACCATTTACTATAACATTTACCATGACATTTACTAACATTCACTATAACATTCACTATACCATTTACTATAACATTTACCATGACATTTACTAACATTCACTATAACATTCACTATACCATGTACTATAACATTTACTATGACATCTACAATAACATTTACTAACATTCACTATAACATTCACAATAATATTTACTACACCATTCACTATAAAATGTACTGACATTTACTATAACATGTAATATAACATTCACCATACCATTCACTGTACCATTTACTATAATATTAACCATGACATTTACTAACATTCACTATAACATTTACTATAACATGTACTCTAACATTCAGTATAACATCCTGTACCATTTACTATACAATTTTCTATAACATCTACTATACCATTTACTAACATTTACTATAACATTCACTGTAACATTCACTACAACATTTACTATGACATCAACTATAACATTTACTAACATTTACTATAAGATTATAAGATAAGATAAGATTCACTATGACATTTACTATACCATTCACTAACATTCACTATGACATCTACTATAACATTCACTCTTCCATCCATTATAACGGTTACTATACAATTTACTATGACATCTACTATAACATTTACTATAAGATTCACTATAACATTTACTATAACATCTACTATATCATTCACTATAACATCCACTGTACCATTTACTATGACATCTACTATAACATCTACTATAACATTCACTATAACATTCACTACAACATGTACTATGACATCAGCTATAACATTTACTATAAGATTAAAAGATAAGATAATTATAACATTCACTATAACATTTACTATACCATTCACTATAACATTTACTATAACATTTACTATAACATTCACTATAACATTTACTATAACATTCACTATGACATCTACTATAACATTCACTCTTCCATCCATTGTACCGTTTACTATACCATTTACTATGACATCTACTATAACATTTACTATAAGATTCACTATAACATTTACTATAACATTTACTATAACATTTACTATAACATTTACTATAACATTTAATATAACATCTACTATAACATTCACTATAACATCCACTGTAGCATTTACTATGACATCTACTATAACATTTACTATAACATCCACTGTACCATTTACTATGACATCTACTATAACATCTACTATAACATTCACTATAACATTCACTACAACATGTACTATGACATCAGCTATAACATTTACTATAAGATTAAAAGATAAGATAATTATAACATTCACTATAACATTTACTATACCATTCACTATAACATTCACTATAACATTTACTATAACATCCACTATAACATTTACTATAACATTCACTATGACATCTACTATAACATTCACTCTTCCATCCATTGTACCATTTACTATACCATTTACTATGACATCTACTATAACATTTACTATAAGATTCACTATAACATTTACTATAACATTTACTATAACATTCACTATAACATTTACTATAACATTCACTATGACATCTACTATAACATTCACTCTTCCATCCATTGTACCGTTTACTATACCATTTACTATGACATCTACTATAACATTTACTATAAGATTCACTATAACATTTACTATAACATTTACTATAACATTTACTATAACATTTAATATAACATCTACTATAACATTCACTATAACATCCACTGTAGCATTTACTATGACATCTACTATAACATTTACTAACATTTACTATAACATTCACTATAACATTCACTACAACATGTACTATGACATCAGCTATAACATTTACTAACATTTACTATAAGATTAAAAGATAAGATAATTATAACATTCACTGTAACATTTACTATACCATTCACTATAACATTCACAATGTCATCTACTATAACATTCCCTATTCTATCCACTGTACCATTACTATATAATTTCATATGACATCTACTATAACATTTACTATAACATTCACTATAACATTTACTATAACATTTACTATGACATTTACCATGACATTCACTGTAACGTTTGCTAACATTTACTGACATGTACTATAACATTCACTACCATTCACTATACCATTAACTATACAATTTACTATAATATTTACTATAACATTCACTATAATATTGACTATTACATCTATCAAATCAAATTTTATTTGTCACATACACATGGTTAGCAGATGTTAATGTGAGTGTAACGAAATGCTTGTGCTTCTAGTTCCAACCATGCAGTAATATCTAACAAGAATCTAACAATATCACAACAACAACCTTATACACACAAGTGTAAAGGAATGAATAAGAATAAGTACATAAAAACATATACGGATGAGCGATGGCCGAACGGCAGAAAAGATACAGTAGATGGTATAGAGTACAGTATATACATATGAGATGAGTAGTGTTGGGTATGTAAACATTATATAAAGTGGCATAGTTTAAAGTGACTAGTGATACATTTATTACATCCAATTTTTTATTATTAAAGTGGCTAGAGATTTGAGTCAGTATTTTGGCAGCAGCCACTCAATGTTAGTGATGGCCGTTTAACAGTCTGATGGCCTTGAGATAGAAGCTGTTTTTCAGTCTCTCGGTCCCAGCTTTGATGCACCTGTACTGACCTCGCCTTCTGGACGATAACGGGGTGAACAGGCAGTGGCTCGGGTGGTTGCTGTCCTTGATGATCTTTTTGGCCTTCCTGTGACATCGGGTGGTTTAGGTGTCCTGGAGAGCAGGTAGTTTGCCCCTGGTGATGCATTGTGCAGACCTCACTACCCTCTGGAGAGCCTTACGGTTGTGGGCGAAGCAGTTGCAGTGATACAGCCCGACAGGATGCTCTCGATTGAGCATCTGTAAAAGTTTGTGAGTGTTTTTGGTGACAAGCCGAATTTCTTCAGCCACCTGAGGTTGAAGAGGCACTGTTGCGCCTTCTTCACCACGCTGTCTGTGTGGGTGGACCATTTCAGTTTGTCCGTGATCTGTACGCCGAGGAACTTAAAACTTTCCACCTTCTCCACTACTGTCCCATCAATGTGGATAGGAGGGGGTGCTCCCTCTGCTGTTTCCTGAAGTCCACGATCATCTCCTTTGTTTTGTTGACGTTGAGTGTGAGGTTATTTACCTGACACCACACTCCGAGGGCCCGCACTTCCTCCCTGTAGGCCGTCTCGTCGTTGTTGGTAATCAAGTCTACCACTGTAGTGTCGTCTGCAAACTTGAAGATTGAGTTGGAGGCGTGCATGGCCACGCAGTCATGGGTGAACAGGGAGTACAGGAGAGGGCTGAGAATGCACCCTTGTGGGGCCCCAGTGTTGAGGATCAGCGGGTTGGAGATGTTGTTTTCTACCCTCACCACCTGGGGGTGGACCGTCAGGCAGTCCAGGACCCAGTTGCACAAGGCGGGGGCAAGACCCAGGGTCTCGAGCTTGATGATGAGTTTGGAGGGTACTGTGGTGTTAAATGCTGAGCTGTAGTCAATGAACAGCATTCTTACATAGGTATTCCTCTTGTCCAGCTGGGTTAGGGCAGTGTGCAGGGTGATTGTGATTGCGTCGTCTGTGGACCTATTGGGGCAGTAAGCAAATTAGAGTGGGTCTAGGGTGTCAGGTAGGGTGGAGGTGATATAATTCTTGACTTGTCTCTCAAAGCACTTCATGATGACGGAGGTGAGTGATAAGGGGTGATAGTCATTTAGCTCAGTTACCTTAGCTTTCTAGGGAACTGGAACAATGGTGGCCCTCTTGAAGCATGTGGGAACAGCAGACTGGGATAAGGATTGATTGAATATGTCCGTAAACACCAGCCAGCTGGTCTGCGCATGATCTGAGGACGCGGCTAGGGATGCCGTCTGGAACGGCAGCCGTGCGAAGGTTAACACTTTTAAATGCTTTACTCACGTTGGCTGCGGTGAAGGAGAGCCCGCAGGTTTTGGTAGCGGACCGAGCAAAGAAGTTGTTTAGTTTGTCTGGGAGCAGGACATCGTGGTCCGCGACGGGGCTGGTTTTCTTTTTGTAGTCCGTGGTTGACTGTAGACCCTGCCACATACCTCTCGTGTCTGAGCCGTTGAATTACGACTCTACTTTGTCTCTATACTGACGCTTAACTTGTTTGATTGCTTTGTGGAGGGAATAGCTACACTGTTTGTATTCTGTCATGTTTCCGGTCGCCTTGCCCTGATTAAAAGCAATGGTTCCCGCTTTCAGCTTTGCACGAATGCTGCCATCAATCCACTGTTTCTGGTTGGGGAAGGTTTTAATAGTTGCCGTGGGTACAACATCACCGATGCACTTGCTAATAAACTCGCTCACCGATTCAGCATATTCATCAATGTTATTGTCCGACGCTATGCGGAAAATATTCCAAGCATGGAATTAGATTGGTCGGACCAGCGTTGAACAGACCTGAGCACGGGCGTTTCCAGTTTTTTTTTTCAATTTTTTAAATGTTTAAAAAAAAAAAAAAAAAACTTTTTTAGAGGGAGGATCAGCTTAATATTGCGGGAAATAATGTTGCTTCCAATGTAATCTGCATCATTGTGTCTGCATCATTTCCAATCCCACATATTTTTTTGGGTAAATATATATATCCATACACGCATACATACATACGTGTATACACATATATACATACACATACCTATATAGACATACATGCTTTTTTAAAGAATATACCTTTATTATTATTCCCCACAAACCCTACCGCCGATCCCCCAATTGGAGTAAACGAATAAACACTTCTGCTTTTACCTTCAATTTATACTTATACACTTATACACATTTTAAGACACAGTCTTCTTTACAATAGTTCTCTCTTGTTTATTCTTAGTCCTTCCTCTATTTCTGATGTCCATCCAGTTAGATTTCTATTTGTAACTATGCTATTTCACAGAAGTTCCGAACCTATATACATTTTACAGATCCCGTATGCTTTACATTGTTTATCTTGTTATTAGTCCCACCCTTCAGCTCCATTCAACCCCTCCCATCTATCCCTCAACATCATCCATTTCGGATTTCTATTTGCCATATATTTCTCAACTGTGCTGTGATGCTTCACAAAATAATTGAACCTTCCTATTCTCATAGATTCTACAGATTGTAAATTAAAAATAAACATTTTTGCTAAAATAATTATTATATTATTGATTGATTGACTATGGCTTTTCAAATCACCCTGTATTGCTGTCTGTAGCGTTAGTTCTAGGCACATTTTGCAATTCTTCAGCCATTCCTGGACCAAAAACGAGCTACATACAGTATGCACAATACCAAAATAAATGATCTAATGACTCTGCCTCCTCACAGCAGAATCTGCAGAGCTGGGAAGATTGTATCCCCCATATATATAACATTCTATTAGTTGCAAGAATTTTGTATAGTAATTTATATTGACAAATGTGAAGTTTTGAATCCGGCGTTGTTTTGTGTATCGATTCATAAACCATGTGCCATGGAATGGGTACATCGAAAATCTCTTCCCAACTATTTTGCAATTTATATGGCACAGCTGTCAGTTTTTTGGTCCTTAAATTAAATTGGTATATATTTTTATTTATCACACTTTTCTTTAACCATTTATGTTCTTTAATACAGGGCCGACATACAAGTTCCTTACTTTTTTCCCCTTCTACTTGCCTCTTCCATTTTTGTGGTAATGCTGCAATTAATTGGTTGTAATTTTGGGTAGAGCAGACATTTCCATATGTCTGTGTTAGCTGCATGAGGTGACATAACTCCACCAGTCCTATTTATGATATCATTCACTAAAATTATACCTTTTAAATTTTTTTGGTTGATAAATGCATTTTTTTTATCTATTAGTATATTTGAATTTAACCACAATATTTGTTGTACTATTTTTCCATCCTTTCAGGTGGATTAAACTGAAATTGCAACCAACTTTTTAAGGCTTGTTTAAAAAATTAAGATATTTTCGAGATTATTTCCTTTTCAAACAATCGAAAGTGAGCCGGTGTAATCTGAATGAAGGGAAAAAGGCCCTTCCTGAATATAGGATGAGACATTTATACCAATTGACAAGAGAACCAGTTTGGATTTAAGTATAACTTTTGTATGACTGGTGCCTTTAGTGAGAGGTCTAATGCTTTAATACTGAATAATTTCTGCCCACCAAATTCATATTCGTTATATAAATGGGCCCTTTTAATTTTATCTGGCTTGCCATTCCAAATAAAATGTAATATTTTTTGTTCATATAATTTAAAAGCAGGTCACAAGGTGTAGGCAAAACCATAAGCAAATAGGTAAACTGTGATATGACTAAGGAGTTAATCAGGGGGATTTTTCTACAAATAGACAGGTATTTTCCTTTCCATGGTTGCAAGATCTTATCTATTTTTGCTAACTTTCTATAAAAATGTATTGGAGTGAGATAATTTCTTTCTTTGGGGATTTGTATACCAAGTATGTCCACATCTTCGTCAGACCATTTAATTGGTAAACTACATGGTGCTAAATGACTTAAATGTAAATGTAAATGTAATGTAAAATGGGAATTTTTTAGTGATCCAATACGTAATATGTGTCACGCCTTGGTCATTGTATTTTGTATTTTCGTTATATATTTGGTTAGGCCAGGGTGTGACATGGGTTTATGTTATTGTATTTTCGTATTGGGGTTTGTAGTATTTGGGATCGCGGCTGATTAGGGGTGTTGTATAGGCTTGGCTGCCTGAGGCGGTTCTCAATCAGAGTCAGGTGATTCTCGTTGTCTCTGATTGGGAACCGTATTTAGGTAGCCTGAGTTTCTCTTTGTATTTCGTGGGTGATTGTTCCTGTCTCTGTGTAGTTTCACCAGATAGGCTGTATTAGGTTTCACGTTCCGTTTTGTTGTTTTGCATTTGTATAGTTATTTCATGTATCGCTCTTCCTTAATTAAAGACATGAGTAACCACCACGCTGCATTTCGGTCCGACTCTCTTTTGACAAACGAAGAACGCCGTTACAGAATCACCCACCACACACGGACCGAGCAGCGTGTTAACTCATGGGGATAGGGCTGTTTACTGCCCCCGCTGGAGTAATTGCGTGCCCATAGTAAACATAATTTTTTTTTGTAAAAAGTTGCTAATATATGCAAATAATAAACATATTATTGAATAGAAAATACTCTAAAGCTTCTAAAACCGTTTAAATTATGTCTGTATGTAAAGCAGAACTCTCAGGGCAGTCATTCTCCCAAACTCTCTCTTGTGATCAGAAAAGTTGACCCAACTTTGACGTCATCGCCCCCACCCTCCCAAGCAGTTACAGTTCTGGGAACAGTCTCTCTGCCTTCAGCGCGATCTCAGCTTTCAGTGGGGCTTCTCATTGTGAGAATCGCACGCTCACTAGAGTTTTGGCTGGCCGAAACACAGGTCACTTTTATGCGCGCTCTGGTCAAGTCCTGTCTTTTTTCCAAGATCGATTAAACGGTGCCTGTGTTTCTGTTCGTCCTCACGATTGCTGTACACCTTTATAACATGTTAAAGCTTGATTATGAAGTTAGTTTGACAAGTTTAATCAACATATAATATGTAAGTTCGACGTTTTGGTGCGCATCCACTTGACTTTTGGCTACATTTCAACCAAAATGTGTCGTTTTTGAGAACCGAAAGACACAGACTGCAAAACTAAACGCTGTTTTTGGTAAGTATAATTCCTTCCAGGTCTTTTGATGGAAGAACAGCAAAGGCAAGGGAATATTTATGTGGTAAATTTGGGTTTATGTGGACTCCAAGATAGAGGAGCCATAATGCTACTTTTTGAGCGCCGACTCATAGTATAGCCTAGTGAACGAAACCTGTAACGTTAAAAATAAATGTAACACAGCGATTGCATTCAGAAGAAGTGTATCTAACTATATATATGTAGAACATGCATATTTAGTCAAAGTTTATGATGTGTATTCCTTGTTAGCTGACGTTATCTGCCGGAGCTATCGTCATTTCTCAGGACATTTGAATAGCATTTTTTGAACGATGCATCATTGTAAACAGAGATTTATGGATATATATAGCATATTATTGAAAAAAACATAAATGTACTGTGTAACATGTTATATTACTGTCATCTGATGAAGATTTCAAAGGTTAGTGAAATTATTTTTCTTTTAATCCTGCGTTTGTTGATTGCATATTTTTCCAACTTGGCTATGCAAATGAGCTATGTCTGCGGTGGTGGTTTGACATAAATATGTGCTATGTTTTCTCCGTAAAACATTTTAGAAATCTGACTTGCTGGGTAGATAAACAAGTTGTTTATCTTTCATTTGAGCTATTGGACTTGTTAATATGTGGAGGTTAAATATTTTTAGGAATATTTTTGCGTTCCATGCGCCACCTTCCAGCTGAACGTGGGGGGGTGTTCCAAAATTGGAACCCTAGTCCCCTTCTGTTTAACAGGCAGCGACAGCTTGAACAGCGAAGGGAGGACGTTATGGACAGCAATGGCATGGAGTATACGACGTGGGAAGAAATAGACAGGTGGGCGGCCGACCCAGAGAGAGTGCAGGAGCCCGCCTGGGATTCGCAGGAGCAGTGCGGAGAGGGCTATAGGCGAATGGAGTCGAAAAGAAAAACACGCCGGTGCAGAGCGAAAACCGAAAGCAACCCCCAAATATTTATTGGGGGAGGGCTCAGAGAGAGAGTGGCTGAGTCAGGAGTCAGACCTGAGCCAACTCTCCCTGTTAATCGTGAAGAGCAGTTGCAGTGGGAGAGGCTGCACCACTTGGAGAATTGGACATGGGAGGAGGAATTAGACGGAAAAGGAACCTGGGCTCAGCCTGGAGAATATCGCCGTCCCAAGGAAGAAATAGAGGCGGCTAAAGCGGAGAGGCGCTGGTATGAGGAGGCAGCACGGCGACGCGGTTGGAAGCCCGAAAAGCAGCCCAAAAAAATTACTGGGGGGGGCCTGTGCTTACCGGTGGGCTAGAGAGACCGGGCAGGCACCGTGTTATGCTATGGAGCGCACAGTGTTTCCAGTGCGGGTGCATAGCCCGGTGCGGCACATACCAGCCCTTCCTATTGGCCGGGCTAGAGTGGGCATCGAGCCAGGTAAGCTTGGGCAGGCTCGGTGCTCAAGAGCTCCAGTGCGCCTGCACGGTCCGGTCTATCCAGAGCCACCTCCACACACCAGTCCTCCGGTGGCAGCTCCCCGCACCAGGCTTCCTGTGCGTGTCCTCGATCCTGTAGCACCAGTTCCAGCACCACGTACCAGGCCTTCTGTGCGCCTCGCCTGTTCAGCACAGCCAGAGCCTTCCTTCCCTCCTGTGCTGTCGGAGTCTCCCGCCTGTTCAGCGCTATCAGAGCCTTCCTCCTCTACAGCGCTGACGGAGCCTCCTGCCTGTTCGGAGCAGCCTGAGCTGTCAGTCTGCATGGAGCAGCCTGAGCTGCCAGTCTGCAGGGAGCTGTCAGTCTGTAAGGTGCTGTCAGTCTGCATGAAGCAGCCAGAGCTGTCAGTCTGCAAAGAGCTGCCAGTCTGCAGGGTGCTGTCAGCCTGCATGGAGCAGTCAGAGCTGTCAGTCTGCATGGAGCAGCCAGAGCTGCCAGTCTGCAAAGAGCTGTCAGTCTGCAAAGAGCTGCCAGTCTGCAGGGTACTGTCAGCCTGCATGGAGCAGTCAGAGCTGTCAGTCTGCATGACGCAGCCAGAGCTGTCAGTCTGCAAAGAGCTGTCAGTCTGCAAGGAGCTGTCAGCCTGCATGGAGCTGCCAGAGCTGTCAGTCTGCATAGAGCAGCTAGATCCGCCAGTCAGCCATGATCTTCTAGATCTGCCAGTCAACCAGATTCTTCCAGATCTGCCAGTCAACCAGTCTCTTCCAGATCTGCCAGTCAACCAGTCTCTTCCAGATCTGCCAGTCAACCAGTCTCTTCTAGATCTGCCAGTCAACCAGTCTCTTCCAGATCTGCTAGTCAACCAGAATCTTCCAGATCCGCCAGCCAGCCAGGATCTACCGGAGCCTACTACCTGCCTGAGCTTCATCTCAGTACTGGGCTTCCTCTCAGTACTGGGCTTCCTCTCAGTACTGGGCTTTCTCTCAGTACTGGGCTTCCCCTCAGTTCCAGGCTGCCCCTCAGTTCCGGGCTGCACCTCAGTCTCGAGCTGCCCCTCAGTCCCGAGCTGCCCCTGAGTCACGAGCTGCTCCTCAGTTCTGTGGGGTTCTGGGTGAGGACTATTAGGCCAGGGTCGGCGGCGAGGGTGGATTATCCCAGGACGCGAAGGGGAGGAACTAGGACATTAATGGAGTGGGGTCCACGTCCCGAGCCGGAACCACCACCATGGACAGACGCCCACCCGGACCCTCCCTATGGTTTTGAGGTGCGTCCGGGAGTCTGCACCTTAGGGGGGGGGGGTTCTGTCACGCCGTGGTCATTGTATTTTGTGTTTTAGTTATATATTTGGTTAGGCCAGGGTGCGACATGGGTTTATGTTATTGTATTTTCGTATTGGGGTTTGTAGTATTTGGGATCGCGGCTGATTAGGGGTGTTGTATAGGCTTGGCTGCCTGAGGCGGTTCTCAATCAGAGTCAGGTGATTCTCATTGTCTCTGATTGGGAACCGTATTTAGGTAGCCTGAGTTTCGCTTTGTATTTCGTGGGTGATTGTTCCTGTCTCTGTGTAGTTTCACCAGATAGTCTGTATTAGGTTTCACGTTCCGTTTTGTTGTTTTGCATTTGTATAGTTATTTCATGTATCGCTCTTCCTTAATTAAAGACATGAGTAACCACCACGCTGCATTTCGGTCCGACTCTCTTTTGACAAACGAAGAACGGCGTTACAATATGGCACATTTATCATAATTTGGTTTTAATCCAGAGAGGATAGCAAAAGTATCTAGATCCTCTAAGAGGCCGTGGAGAGACTCTAATTGTGGTTTTAAAAGAAAACATGAATCATCAGCGTACAATGACACCTTAGTTTTTAAGCCACGGATTTCTAATCCCTTAATATTATTGTTTGATCTAATCTTAACAGCTAACATTTCGATGGCAATAATAAATAGATATGCCGATAGTGGACAACCTTGTTTTACTCCTCTAGATAGTTTAAAACTTTCTGAGATGTAGCCATTATTTTTTATTTTACACCTAGGGTTACTATACATAACTTTTACCCATTTTAAAAGAGATTCCCCAAAATTGAAATATTCTAGGCATTTATATATAAACTCCAGTCGTACTTTATCAAAAGCCTTTTCAAAATCAGCTATGAAAACCAAGCCTGGTGTCCCTGATATTTCTTAGTGTTCTCTTGTTTCCAGTACTTGTCTTATATTATCTCCAATGTATCGTCCATGTAAAAAGAAAACTGTCTGATTAGGATAAATAATATCTGATAATACTTTTTTAATTCTATGTGCCAACCATTTTGCTAGGATTTTTGCATCACAACACTGAAGTGTAAGAGGTCTCCAATTTTTTTTATGGACTTTATATATACCACTTGGGTCCTGTTTCAGTAATAATGATATCAGACCTTCTTGTTGCGTGTCTGATAATCTACCATTTATATAGGAATGGTTAAAACAAGCCAATAATGGTCCTTTGAGTATACCAAAAAAAGTATTGTATACTTCCACTGGAATGACATCCAGCCCTGGAGTTTTCCCATCCTTAAAGGCCCCAAATGCCTCAATCAGTTCCTCCTCAGTAATTTGGCCTTCACATGAGTCTTTCTGTACATATATTAATTTTACATTATTATTAGGAAAAAAATCCATACTATTAGTTTCAGTTAGTGGAGATGGAGGAGCCTGAAATTAAAACATATTCTTAAAGTACTTTACTTCCTCTTTCAAAATATAATTTGGTGAATCATGTATGACTCCATCATTTGTAACAAGTTTTAATAAAACATTTTTGGTAGCATTTCTATATTGAAGATTGAAAAATAATTTTGTGCATTTTTCCCCATATTCCATCCAGTTCGCTTTATTATTATAATATATTACACTAGATCTTTCTTGAATAACTTCCTCCATTTATTTTTGTTTTTCCTCTGATTTATTCTGTGCCTCTATAGTACTGTTTTTATTGCTATCTAACTGTACTGTTATACATTCACTATACCATTCACTATAACATTCACTATACCATTCACTATACCATTCACTATACCATTCACTGTACCATTCACTATATCATTCACTATAACATTCACTATACCATTCACTATACAATTCACTATACCATTCACTATACCATTCACTATACAATTCACTATACCATTCACTATAACATTCACTATACCATTCACTATACAATTCACTATACCATTCACTATACCATTCACTATACAATTCACTATACCATTCACTATACCATTCCCTGTGACATTCACTATACCATTCACTATACCATTCACTATACAATTCACTATACCATTCACTATACCATTCATAATATACCATTCCCTATGACATTCACTATACCATTCACTATACCATTCACTATACCATTCACACCACCATTCATTATAACATTCACTATACCATTCACTATGACATTCACTATACCATTCACTATACCATTCACTATACCATTCACTATACCATTCATTATAACATTCCCTATGACATTCACTATACCATTCACTATACCATTCATTATAACATTCAGTACACCATTCACTATAACATTCACTACACCATTCACTATACCATGCACTATACCATTCACTATACCATTCACTATACCATTCCCTGTGACATTCACTATACCATTCACTATACCATTCACTATACAATTCACTATACCATTCACTATACCATTCATAATATACCATTCCCTATGACATTCACTATACCATTCACTATACCATTCACTATACCATTCACTCCACCATTCATTATAACATTCACTATACCATTCACTATGACATTCACTATACCATTCACTATACCATTCACTATACCATTCACTATACCATTCATTATAACATTCCCTATGACATTCACTATACCATTCACTATACCATTCACTATACCATTCATTATAACATTCAGTACACCATTCACTATAACATTCACTACACCATTCACTATACCATGCACTATACCATTCACTATACACAGTTTCCTAAGAACGCGAAGCGAGGCGGCCATCTCTGTATAACATTCAGTATAACATTTACTAACATTAATATAACATTCACTATACCATTCACTATAACATTTACTAATATTCACTATAACATTTACTAACATTTCCCAAAACATTCACTATACCATTCACTATACCATCTACTATAATATTCACTAACATTTACTACACTATTCACTATAACATTTAGTATAACATTAACTATACCATTTACTATAAAATGTATTATAACATTCACTATACCGTTCACTATAACATTTTCTATAACATCTACTATAAAATGTATTAACATTAACTATACCATTTACTATAACATTAACTGTACGATTCACTATGACATTCACTACACCATTCACTATAACATTCACTATGACATTCACTATATCATTCACTATATCATTCACTATATCATTCATTATAACATTCACGATACCATTCACTATGACATTCATTACACCATTCACTATAACATTCCCTATTCCATTCACTATACCATTCACTATACAATTCACTATACCATTCACTATACCATTCACTCCACCATTCACTATGACATTCACTATACCATTCACTATACCATTCACTATACCATTCACTATACCATTCACTATGACATTCACTATACCATTCACTATACCATTCACTATACCATTCACTATACCATTCACTATACCATTCACTATACCATTCCCTATGACATTCACTATATCATTCACTATACCATTCACTATACCATTCACTATACCATTCACTATACAATTCACTATACCATTCACTATACCATTCCCTATGACATTCACTATATCATTCACTATATCATTCACTATATCATTCATTATAACATTCACGATACCATTCACTATGACATTCATTACACCATTCACTATAACATTCCCTATGACATTCACTATACCATTCACTATACCATTCACTATACAATTCACTATACCATTCACTATACCATTCCCTATGACATTCACTATCCCATTCACTATACCATTCACTATACAATTCACTATACCATTCACTGTACCATTTCCTATACCATTCACTATACCATTCACTATGACATTCACTATACCATTCACTATACCATTCAATATACCATTCACTATACAATTCACTATACCATTCACTATCCCATTCATAATATACCATTCCCTATGACATTCACTATACCATTCCCTATACCATTCACTATACCATTCACTATACCATTCACTATACCATTCACTATACCATTCCCTATACCATTCATTATAACATTCCTTTTGACATTCACTATACCATTCACTATACCATTCACTATACCATTCATTATAACATTCAGTACACCATTTACTATACCATTCACTATACCATTCACTATACCATTCACTATAACATTCCCTATGACATTCACTATACCATTCACTATACCATTCATTATAACATTCACTACACCATTCACTATACCATTCACTATACCATTCACTATACAATTCACTATGACATTCACTATACCATTCACTATACCATTCACTATACCATTCATTATAACATTCACTATACCATTCACTATACCATTCATTATAACATTCACTATACCATTCACTATAACATTTACAATAACACTTACTATAACTTTTACTATACCATTCACTATACCATTCACAATAACATTTACAATAACACTTACTATAACTTTTACTATACCATTCACTATACCATTCACTATAACATTCCCTATGACATTCACTATACCATTCACTATACCATTCATTATAACATTCACTACACCATTCACTATAACATTTACTATAACACTTACTATAACATTTACTATACTATTCATTATAACATTCACTACACCATTCACTATAACATTTACTATAACACTTACTATAACATTTACTATACCATTCATTATAACATTCACTACACCATTCACTATAACATTTACTATAACACTTACTATAACATTTACTATACCATTAACTAACGGTTCATACATCTGTCCTTTATGTTTTTTTAAGATATACTGTATTATGTGGGACCATAAACAAGCAATCTATCTTCCCAAAGTAAGAGGAACAATATCAGACAACATAATGGAGTTTATACTCACTGCTAACTCAACATGAACCTCAGAGTTTATACTCACTGGGAACTCAATATGAACCTCAGAGTTTATACACACTGGTAACTCAACATGAACCTCAGAGTTTATACTCACTGGGAACTCAATATGAACCTCAGAGTTTATACTCACTGCTAACTCAACATGAACCTCAGAGTTTATACTCACTGGGAACTCAATATGAACCTCAGAGTTTATACACACTGGTAACTCAACATGAACCTCAGAGTTTATACTCACTGGTAACTCAATATGAACCTGAGTTTATACTCACTGGTAACTCAACATGAACCTGAGTTTATACTCACTGGTAACTCAACATGAACCTGAGTTTATACTCACTGGTAACTCAACATGAACCTGAGTTTATACTCACTGGTAACTCAACATGAACCTGAGTTTATACTCACTGGTAACTCAACATGAACCTGAGTTTATACTCACTGGTAACTCAACATGGACCTGAGGTTATACTCACTGGTAACTCAACATGGACCTGAGTTTATACTCACTGGTAACTCAACAAGGACCTGAGTTTATACTCACTGGTACTCAACATGGACCTGAGTTTATACTCACTGGTAACTCAATATGAACCTGAGTTTATACTCACTGGTAACTCAACATGAACCTGAGTTTATACTCACTGGTAACTCAACATGAACCTGAGTTTATACTCACTGGTAACTCAACATGGACCTGAGTTTATACTCACTGGTAACTCAACAAGGACCTGAGTTTATACTCACTGGTAACTCAACATGGACCTGAGTTTATACTCACTGGTAACTCAACATGGACCTCAGAGTTTATATCCACTGGTAACTCAAAATGGACCTGAGTTTATACTCACTGGTAACTCAACATGGACCTGAGTTTATACTCACTGGTAACTCAACATGGACCTGAGTTTATACTCACTGGTAACTCAACATGGACCTGAGTTTATACTCACTGGTAACTCAACATGAACCTGAGTTTATACTCACTGGTAACTCAATATGAACCTGAGTTTATACTCACTGGTAACTCAACATGAACCTGAGTTTATACTCACTGGTAACTCAACATGAACCTGAGTTTATACTCACTGGTAACTCAACATGAACCTGAGTTTATACTCACTGGTAACTCAACATGAACCTGAGTTTATACTCACTGGTAACTCAACATGAACCTGAGTTTATACTCACTGGTAACTCAACATGGACCTGAGGTTATACTCACTGGTAACTCAACATGGACCTGAGTTTATACTCACTGGTAACTCAACAAGGACCTGAGTTTATACTCACTGGTACTCAACATGGACCTGAGTTTATACTCACTGGTAACTCAATATGAACCTGAGTTTATACTCACTGGTAACTCAACATGAACCTGAGTTTATACTCACTGGTAACTCAACATGAACCTGAGTTTATACTCACTGGTAACTCAACATGGACCTGAGTTTATACTCACTGGTAACTCAACAAGGACCTGAGTTTATACTCACTGGTAACTCAACATGGACCTGAGTTTATACTCACTGGTAACTCAACATGGACCTCAGAGTTTATATCCACTGGTAACTCAAAATGGACCTGAGTTTATACTCACTGGTAACTCAACATGGACCTGAGTTTATACTCACTGGTAACTCAACATGGACCTGAGTTTATACTCACTGGTAACTCAACATGGACCTGAGTTTATACTCACTGGTAACTCAACATGAACCTGAGTTTATACTCACTGGTAACTCAACATGAACCTCAGAGTTTATACTCACTGGTAACTCAACAAGGACCTGAGTTTATACTCACTGGTACTCAACATGGACCTGAGTTTATACTCACTGGTAACTCAACATGAACCTGAGTTTATACCTACTGGTAACTCAACATGGACCTCAGAGTTTATACTCACTGGGAACTCAATATGAACCTCAGAGTTTATACTCACTGCTAACTCAACATGAACCTCAGAGTTTATACTCACTGGGAACTCAATATGAACCTCAGAGTTTATACTCACTGGGAACTCAATATGAACCTCAGAGTTTATACACACTGGTAACTCAACATGGATCTGAGTTTATACTCACTGGTAACTCAACATGGACCTCAGAGTTTATACTCACTGGTAACTCAACATGGACCTGAGTTTATACTCACTGGTAACTCAACATGGACCTCAGAGTTTATACTCACTGGTAACTCAACATGGACCTGAGTTTATACTCACTGGTAACTCAACATGAACCTGAGTTTATACCTACTGGTAACTCAACATGGACCTCAGAGTTTATACTCACTGGTAACTCAACATGGACCTGAAGTTATACTCACTGGTAACTCAACATGGACCTGAGTTTATACTCACTGGTAACTCAACATGGACCTGAGTTTATACTCACTGGTAACTCAACATGGACCTGAGTTTATACTCACTGGTAACTCAACATGGACCTGAGTTTATACTCACTGGTAACTCAACATGAACCTGAGTTTATACTCACTGGTAACTCAACATGAACCTGAGTTTATACTCACTGGTAACTCAACATGGACCTGAGGTTATACTCACTGGTAACTCAACATGGACCTGAGTTTATACTCACTGGTAACTCAACAAGGACCTGAGTTTATACTCACTGGTACTCAACATGGACCTGAGTTTATACTCACTGGTAACTCAATATGAACCTGAGTTTATACTCACTGGTAACTCAACATGAACCTGAGTTTATACTCACTGGTAACTCAACATGAACCTGAGTTTATACTCACTGGTAACTCAACAAGGACCTGAGTTTATACTCACTGGTAACTCAACATGGACCTGAGTTTATACTCACTGGTAACTCAACATGGACCTCAGAGTTTATATCCACTGGTAACTCAAAATGGACCTGAGTTTATACTCACTGGTAACTCAACATGGACCTGAGTTTATACTCACTGGTAACTCAACATGGACCTGAGTTTATACTCACTGGTAACTCAACATGGACCTGAGTTTATACTCACTGGTAACTCAACATGAACCTGAGTTTATACTCACTGGTAACTCAACATGAACCTGAGTTTATACTCACTGGTAACTCAACATGGACCTGAGACTGGTAACTCACTGGTAACTCAACATGGACCTGAGTTTATACTCACTGGTAACTCAACAAGGACCTGAGTTTATACTCACTGGTACTCAACATGGACCTGAGTTTATACTCACTGGTAACTCAATATGAACCTGAGTTTATACTCACTGGTAACTCAACATGAACCTCAGAGTTTATACTCACTGGTAACTCAACATGGACCTGAGTTTATACTCACTGGTAACTCAACAAGGACCTGAGTTTATACTCACTGGTACTCAACATGGACCTGAGTTTATACTCACTGGTAACTCAACATGAACCTGAGTTTATACCTACTGGTAACTCAACATGGACCTCAGAGTTTATACTCACTGGGAACTCAATATGAACCTCAGAGTTTATACTCACTGCTAACTCAACATGAACCTCAGAGTTTATACTCACTGGGAACTCAATATGAACCTCAGAGTTTATACTCACTGGGAACTCAACATGAACCTCAGAGTTTATACACACTGGTAACTCAACATGGACCTCAGTTTATACTCACTGGTAACTCAACATGGACCTCAGAGTTTATACTCACTGGTAACTCAACATGGACCTGAGTTTATACTCACTGGTAACTCAACATGGACCTCAGAGTTTATACTCACTGGTAACTCAACATGGACCTGAGTTTATACTCACTGGTAACTCAACATGAACCTGAGTTTATACCACTGGTAACTCAACATGGACCTCAGAGTTTATACTCACTGGTAACTCAACATGGACCTGAGTTTATACTCACTGGTAACTCAACATGGACCATGGAGTTTATACTCACTGGTAACTCAACATGGTAACCTGAGTTTATACTCACTGGTAACTCAACATGGACCTGAGTTTATACTCACTGGTAACTCAACATGAACCTGAGTTTATACTCACTGGTAACTCAACATGAACCTGAGTTTATACTCACTGGTAACTCAACATGAACCTGAGTTTATACTCACTGGTAACTCAACATGGACCTGAGTTTATACTCACTGGTAACTCAACATGGACCTGAGTTTATACTCACTGGTAACTCAACAAGGACCTGAGTTTATACATGGTAACTCAACATGGACCTGAGTTTATACTCACTGGTAACTCAATATGAACCTGAGTTTATACTCACTGGTAACTCAACATGAACCTGAGTTTATACTCACTGGTAACTCAACATGAACCTGAGTTTATACTCACTGGTAACTCAACAAGGACCTGAGTTTATACTCACTGGTAACTCAACATGGACCTGAGTTTATACTCACTGGTAACTCAACATGGACCTCAGAGTTTATATCCACTGGTAACTCAAAATGGACCTGAGTTTATACTCACTGGTAACTCAACATGGACCTGAGTTTATACTCACTGGTAACTCAACATGGACCTGAGTTTATACTCACTGGTAACTCAACATGGACCTGAGTTTATACTCACTGGTAACTCAACATGAACCTGAGTTTATACTCACTGGTAACTCAACATGAACCTGAGTTTATACTCACTGGTAACTCAACATGGACCTGAGGTTATACTCACTGGTAACTCAACATGGACCTGAGTTTATACTCACTGGTAACTCAACAAGGACCTGAGTTTATACTCACTGGTACTCAACATGGACCTGAGTTTATACTCACTGGTAACTCAATATGAACCTGAGTTTATACTCACTGGTAACTCAACATGAACCTCAGAGTTTATACTCACTGGTAACTCAACATGGACCTGAGTTTATACTCACTGGTAACTCAATATGAACCTGAGTTTATACTCACTGGTAACTCAACATGGACCTCAGACTTTATACTCACTGGTAACTCAACATGGACCTGAGTTTATACTCACTGGTAACTCAACATGGACCTCAGAGTTTATACTCACTGGTAACTCAATATGAACCTGAGTTTATACTCACTGGTAACTCAACATGGACCTGAGTTTATACTCACTGGTAACTCAACATGGACCTGAGTTTATACTCACTGGTAACTCAATATGAACCTCAGAGTTTATACTCACTGGTAACTCAACATGAACCTGAGTTTATACTCACTGGTAACTCAACAAGGACCTGAGTTTATACTCACTGGTAACTCAACATGGACCTGAGTTTATACTCACTGGTAACTCAACATGGACCTCAGAGTTTATATCCACTGGTAACTCAAAATGGACCTGAGTTTATACTCACTGGTAACTCAACATGGACCTGAGTTTATACTCACTGGTAACTCAACATGGACCTGAGTTTATACTCACTGGTAACTCAACATGGACCTGAGTTTATACTCACTGGTAACTCAACATGAACCTGAGTTTATACTCACTGGTAACTCAACATGAACCTGAGTTTATACTCACTGGTAACTCAACATGGACCTGAGGTTATACTCACTGGTAACTCAACATGGACCTGAGTTTATACTCACTGGTAACTCAACAAGGACCTGAGTTTATACTCACTGGTACTCAACATGGACCTGAGTTTATACTCACTGGTAACTCAATATGAACCTGAGTTTATACTCACTGGTAACTCAACATGAACCTCAGAGTTTATACTCACTGGTAACTCAACATGGACCTGAGTTTATACTCACTGGTAACTCAATATGAACCTGAGTTTATACTCACTGGTAACTCAACATGGACCTCAGAGTTTATACTCACTGGTAACTCAACATGGACCTGAGTTTATACTCACTGGTAACTCAACATGGACCTCAGAGTTTATACTCACTGGTAACTCAATATGAACCTGAGTTTATACTCACTGGTAACTCAACATGGACCTGAGTTTATACTCACTGGTAACTCAACAAGGACCTGAGTTTATACTCACTGGTACTCAACATGGACCTGAGTTTATACTCACTGGTAACTCAATATGAACCTGAGTTTATACTCACTGGTAACTCAACATGAACCTCAGAGTTTATACTCACTGGTAACTCAACATGGACCTGAGTTTATACTCACTGGTAACTCAATATGAACCTGAGTTTATACTCACTGGTAACTCAACATGGACCTCAGACTTTATACTCACTGGGAACTCAATATGAACCTCAGAGTTTATACACACTGGTAACTCAACATGGATCTGAGTTTATACTCACTGGTAACTCAACATGGACCTCAGAGTTTATACTCACTGGTAACTCAACATGGACCTGAGTTTATACTCACTGGTAACTCAACATGGACCTGAGTTTATACTCACTGGTAACTCAACATGGACCTGAGTTTATACTCACTGGTAACTCAACATGAACCTGAGTTTATACCTACTGGTAACTCAACATGGACCTCAGAGTTTATACTCACTGGTAACTCAACATGGACCTGAGTTTATACTCACTGGTAACTCAACATGGACCTGAGTTTATACTCACTGGTAACTCAACATGGACCTGAGTTTATACTCACTGGTAACTCAACATGGACCTGAGTTTATACTCACTGGTAACTCAACATGGACCTGAGTTTATACTCACTGGTAACTCAACATGAACCTGAGTTTATACTCACTGGTAACTCAACATGAACCTGAGTTTATACTCACTGGTAACTCAACATGGACCTGAGTTTATACTCACTGGTAACTCAACATGGACCTGAGTTTATACTCACTGGTAACTCAACATGAACCTGAGTTTATACTCACTGGTAACTCAACATGAACCTGAGTTTATACTCACTGGTAACTCAATATGAACCTGAGTTTATACTCACTGGTAACTCAACATGAACCTGAGTTTATACTCACTGGTAACTCAACATGAACCTGAGTTTATACTCACTGGTAACTCAACAAGGACCTGAGTTTATACTCACTGGTAACTCAACATGGACCTGAGTTTATACTCACTGGTAACTCAACATGGACCTCAGAGTTTATATCCACTGGTAACTCAAAATGGACCTGAGTTTATACTCACTGGTAACTCAACATGGACCTGAGTTTATACTCACTGGTAACTCAACATGGACCTGAGTTTATACTCACTGGTAACTCAACATGGACCTGAGTTTATACTCACTGGTAACTCAACATGAACCTGAGTTTATACTCACTGGTAACTCAACATGAACCTGAGTTTATACTCACTGGTAACTCAACATGGACCTGAGGTTATACTCACTGGTAACTCAACATGGACCTGAGTTTATACTCACTGGTAACTCAACAAGGACCTGAGTTTATACTCACTGGTACTCAACATGGACCTGAGTTTATACTCACTGGTAACTCAATATGAACCTGAGTTTATACTCACTGGTAACTCAACATGAACCTCAGAGTTTATACTCACTGGTAACTCAACATGGACCTGAGTTTATACTCACTGGTAACTCAATATGAACCTGAGTTTATACTCACTGGTAACTCAACATGGACCTCAGAGTTTATACTCACTGGTAACTCAACATGGACCTGAGTTTATACTCACTGGTAACTCAACATGGACCTCAGAGTTTATACTCACTGGTAACTCAACATGAACCTGAGTTTATACTCACTGGTAACTCAACATGGACCTCACTGGAGACCTGAGTTTATACTCACTGGTAACTCAACATGGACCTGAGTTTATACTCACTGGTAACTCAATATGAACCTCAGAGTTTATACTCACTGGTAACTCAACATGAACCTGAGTTTATACTCACTGGTAACTCAACAAGGACCTGAGTTTATACTCACTGGTAACTCAACATGGACCTGAGTTTATACTCACTGGTAACTCAACATGGACCTCAGAGTTTATATCCACTGGTAACTCAAAATGGACCTGAGTTTATACTCACTGGTAACTCAACATGGACCTGAGTTTATACTCACTGGTAACTCAACATGGACCTGAGTTTATACTCACTGGTAACTCAACATGGACCTGAGTTTATACTCACTGGTAACTCAACATGAACCTGAGTTTATACTCACTGGTAACTCAACATGAACCTCAGAGTTTATACTCACTGGTAACTCAACAAGGACCTGAGTTTATACTCACTGGTAACTCAACATGGACCTGAGTTTATACTCACTGGTAACTCAACAAGGACCTGAGTTTATACTCACTGGTAACTCAATATGAACCTCAGAGTTTATACTCACTGGTAACTCAACATGGACCTCAGAGTTTATACTCACTGGTAACTCAATATGAACCTGAGTTTATACTCACTGGTAACTCAACATGGACCTGAGTTTATACTCACTGGTAACTCAACATGGACCTGAGTTTATACTCACTGGTAACTCAACATGGACCTGAGTTTATACTCACTGGTAACTCAATATGAACCTCAGAGTTTATACTCACTGGTAACTCAACAAGGACCTGAGTTTATACTCACTGGTAACTCAACATGGACCTGAGTTTATACTCACTGGTAACTCAACAAGGACCTGAGTTTATTATAACTCAACATGGACTGAGTTTATACTCACTGGTAACTCAACATGGACCTCAGAGTTTATACTCACTGGTAACTCAATATGAACCTGAGTTTATACTCACTGGTAACTCAACATGGACCTGAGTTTATACTCACTGGTAACTCAACATGGACCTGAGTTTATACTCACTGGTAACTCAACATGGACCTCAGAGTTTATACTCACTGGTAACTCAACATGGACCTCAGAGTTTATACTCACTGGTAACTCAACATGGACCTCAGAGTTTATACTCACTGGTAACTCAACATGGACCTCAGAGTTTATACTCACTGGTAACTCAACATGGACCTCAGAGTTTATACTCACTGGTAACTCAACATGGACCTCAGAGTTTATACTCACTGGTAACTCAACATGGACCTCAGAGTTTATACTCACTGGTAACTCAACATGGACCTCAGAGTTTATACTCACTGGGAACTCAATATGAACCTCAGAGTTTATACTCACTGGTAACTCAATATGAACCTGAGTTTATACTCACTGGTAACTCAACATGGACCTGAGTTTATACTCACTGGTAACTCAACATGGACCTCAGAGTTTATACTCACTGGTAACTCAATATGAACCTGAGTTTATACTCACTGGTAACTCAACATGGACCTGAGTTTATACTCACTGGTAACTCAACATGGACCTGAGTTTATACTCACTGGTAACTCAACATGGACCTCAGAGTTTATACTCACTGGTAACTCAACATGGACCTCAGAGTTTATACTCACTGGTAACTCAACATGGACCTCAGAGTTTATACTCACTGGTAACTCAACATGGACCTCAGAGTTTATACTCACTGGTAACTCAACATGGACCTCAGAGTTTATACTCACTGGTAACTCAACATGGACCTCAGAGTTTATACTCACTGGTAACTCAACATGGACCTCAGAGTTTATACTCACTGGTAACTATTTCGAAAAACAACGCACATAAAATGGGCAATAATGTGTGATTCTGTAGTCTGCAGTATGCTTTGTAATATCTGATGCGGTTCACTGGTGAGTATCTCACAGTGAGTGTATAAGAAAGAGAGTGTGTGTGTGAGAACGCCCGTGAGTGTGTGTGCATGTATCCAGACGGCTATCTGAGCATGCATTACAGTCGTGAGTCCCAGGCCATAAAAGAGAGACCAGGCAGTGATGCATTATGGTCATAAACCTGGGAGACAGACACACAGTGCAGTATGACAAACACACAGATATAAAACCACTGCTTGATACAGAACAGAAAGACAACACAGTAAAGCAGAGAGGCAAGTAAACATCAGATGGAATGAAACACGTATCAAATAAGAAGGCTGGAAATAGAAAGACGGATTTGGAAGAGAAATTATAATGAATGAGAGGTGAGTGGTTGTAAGTTGTCATCATCATCTTCACAATTGATATGTTATAATATAATGTTGAAAATGGATCTCTCTCTCGCTCTCTCTCTGGCTATCCTATTATTCCTGACCACAGCTTAATGGAACAGAAAATTATCCTCCGTTAGAATCCTTTTTGGGAGCAATCAGCACTTCACCAGTTACACAAATTCTTTACCAACTAATGGGCAACACATACTGAGTCTAGACCTGCATTATTTCTAGCATCCTCCAATGAAATCAGGTCAAATTGCGTTGCAAAAATATTATTTGTGGAATCGTAGGATATGCAGTGTTTTCCCTGCATCTGATCTAATGACATTTGCCAGATCAAAACCAATCTGGTCTGTTTGCTTGTATTAGCTTCCTGTTGCTGTGTTTCTATTTGGGTTGTAACGAACAGAGCCCTTTGCGCATGAGAGAGAGTAAGAAGAGAGAGATAGAGACAGAGAGAGGGGGAGGGATGCAGAGAGTGAAAGAGAGATAGAGAGATAGAGAGATAGATAGATAGATAGATAGATAGATAGATAGATAGATAGATAGATAGATAGATAGATAGATAGATAGATAGATAGATAGATAGATAGATAGTGGGTGAGATACAGAGAGATACAGGGATACAGAGTGGGATATATATATATATATATATATATATATAGAGAGAGAGAGAGAGAGAGAGAGAGAGAGAGAGAGATACAGAGAGAGATACACAGAGAGAGAGAGAGATACAGAGAGATACAGAGAGGGAGAGAGAGAGAGATACAGAGAGAGAGAGATACAGAGGGATACAGAGAGAGAGAGAGAGAGAGAGAGAGAGAGAGAGAGAGAGAGAGAGAGAGATACAGAGAGACCTTAAAGGAAGTGATTCCCAAACCTTCCATAACAAAGCCATCACCTACAGAGAGATGAACCTGGAGAAGAGTCCCCTAAGCAAGCTGGTCACAAACACAAACACAACCTACAGAGCCCCAAGACAACAGCACAATTAGACCCAACCAAATCATGAGAAAACAAAAAGATAATTACTTGACACATTGGAAAGAATTAACAAAAAAACAGAGCAAACTAGAATGCTATTTGGCCCTACACAGAGAGTACACAGCGGCAGAATACCTGACCACTGTGACTGACCCAAAATTAAGGAAAGCTTTGACTATGTACAGACTCAGTGAGCATAGCCTTGCTATTGAGAAAGGCCGCCGTAGGCAGACATGGCTCTCAAGAGAAGACAGGCTGTGTGCTCACTGCCCACAAAATTAAGTGGAAACTGAGCTGCACTTCCTAACCTCCTGCCCAATGTATGACCATATTAGAGAGACATATTTCCCTCAGATTACACAGATCCACAAAGAATTCGAAAACAAATCCAATTTTGATAAACTCCCATATCTACTGGGTGAAATTCCACAGTGTGCCATCACAGCAGCAAGATTTGTGACCTGTTGCCACGAGAAAAGGGCAACCAGTGAAGAACAAACGCCATTGTAAATACAACCCATATTTATGCTTATTTATTTTATCTTGTGTCCTTTAACCATTTGTACATTGTTAAAACACTGTATATATATAATATGACATTTGTAATGTCTTTATTGTTTTGAAACTTCTGTATGTGTAATGTTTACTGTTAATTTTTATTGTTTTTCACTTTATATATTATCTACCTCACTTGCTTTGGCAATGTTAACACATGTTTCCCATGCCAATAAAGCCCTTGAATTGAATTGAATTGAATTGAGAGTGTGTGGTGTTTTAAGGTGTGATCAGCTCCAGCTTGTTTAGCTCATTTGTCCCTGCGCACCAATGTGGCTGATGTGAGGACGGAGCAGCGAGGGCTGAGTGGCTGAAAAGGAGACAAAGATTAAACGGAGAAAGGATGCTTATGTGTTTTTGGGGGGTTCAGAGATCAAGCTGAGAGGTTCTAGAACCCTGCAGTGCTTACTGTGTGTCAATGAAAGAGAGATAGCAGCATCCTCCTCCTTCACCCATGTGTGAGAAAACAAGAGAGAGAAAAGGAGAGAGGTATAGAGGAGAGAAGGAAGGAGAGAGGTATAGAGAGGGAAGGAGGGAGGTATAAAGGAGAGAGGGAAGTAGGGAGGTATAGAGGAGAGAGGGAAGGAGGGAGGTATAGAGGAAAGATGGAAGGATGGAGGTATAGAAGAGAGAGGGAAGGAGGGAGGTATAGAGGAGAGAGGGAAGGAGGGAGGTATAGAGGAGAGAGGGAAGGAGGGAGGTATAGAGGAAAGATGGAAGGAGGGAGGTATAGAGGAGAGAGGGAAGGAGGGAGGTATAGAGGGGAGAGGGAAGGAGGGAGGTATAGAGGAGAGAGGGAAGGAGGGAGGTATAGAAGAGAGAGGGAAGGAGGGAGGTATAGAGGAGAGAGGGAAGGAGGGAGGTATAGAGGAAAGATGGAAGGAGGGAGGTATAGAGGAGAGAGGGAAGGAGGGAGGTATAGAGGGGAGAGGGAAGGAGGGAGGTATAGAGGAGAGAGGGAAGGAGGGAGGTATAGAAGAGAGAGGGAAGGAGGGAGGTATAGAGGAGAGAGGGAAGGAGGGAGGTATAGAGGAGAGAGGGAAGGAGGAAGGTATAGACATGGAAGGAGGGAGGTATAGAGGAGAGAGGGAAGGAGGGAGGTAAAGAGGAGAGGGGGAAGGAGGGAGGTATAGAGGAGAGAGGGAAGGAGGGAGGTATAGAGGAGAGAGGGAAGGAGGGAGGTATAGAGGAGAGAGGGAAGGAGGGAGGTATAGACATGGAAGGAGGGAGGTATAGAGAGGGAAGGAGGGGGTATAGAGGAGAGAGGGAAGGAGGGAGGTATAGAGGAGAGAGGGAAGGAGTGAGGTTTAGAGGAGAGAGGGAAGGAGGGTGGTATAGAGGAGAGAGGGAAGGAGGGAGGTATAGAGGAGAGAGGGAAGGAGGGAGGTATAGAGGAGAGGGGGAAGGATGGAGGTATAGAGGAGAGAGGGAAGGAGGGAGGTATAGAGGAGAGAGGGAAGGATGGAGGTATAGAGGAGAGAGGGAAGGAGGGTGGTATAGAGGAGAGAGGGAAGGAGGGTGGTATAGGGAGAGAGGGAAGGAGGGAGGTATAGAGGAGAGAGGGAAGGAGGGAGATATAGAGGAGAGAGGGAAGGATGGAGGTATAGAGGAGAGAGGGAAGGAGGGAGGTATAGAGGAGAGAGGGAAGGAGGGAGGTATAGAGGAGAGAGGGAAGGAGGGAGGTATAGAGGAGAGAGGGAAGGAGGGAGGTATAGAGGAGAGAGGGAAGGAGGGAGGTATAGAGGAGAGAGGGAAGGAGGGAGGTATAGAGGAGAGAGGGAAGGAGGGAGGTATAGAGGAGAGAGGGAAGGAGGGAGGTATAGAGGAGAGAGGGAAGGAGGGAGGTATAGAGGAGAGAGGGAAGGAGGGAGGTATAGAGGAGAGAGGGAAGGAGGGGGGTATAGAGGGAGAGAGGGAAGGAGGGAGGTATAGAGGAGAGAGGGAAGGAGGGAGGTATAGAGGAGAGAGGGAAGGAGGGAGGTATAGAGGAGAGAGGGAAGGAGGGAGGTATAGAGGAGAGAGGGAAGGAGGGAGGTATAGACATGGAAGGAGGGAGGTATAGAGAGGGAAGGAGGGGGTATAGAGGAGAGAGGGAAGGAGGGAGGTATAGAGGAGAGAGGGAAGGAGTGAGGTATAGAGGAGAGAGGGAAGGAGGGTGGTATAGAGGAGAGAGGGAAGGAGGGAGGTATAGAGGAGAGAGGGAAGGAGGGAGGTATAGAGGAGAGGGCGAAGGATGGAGGTATAGAGGAGAGAGGGAAGGAGGGAGGTATAGAGGAGAGAGGGAAGGATGGAGGTATAGAGGAGAGAGGGAAGGAGGGTGGTATAGAGGAGAGAGGGAAGGAGGGTGGTATAGAGGAGAGAGGGAAGGAGGGAGGTATAGAGGAGAGAGGGAAGGAGGGAGATATAGAGGAGAGAGGGAAGGATGGAGGTATAGAGGAGAGAGGGAAGGAGGGAGGTATAGAGGAGAGAGGGAAGGATGGAGGTATAGAGGAGAGAGGGAAGGAGGGAGGTATAGAGGAGAGAGGGAAGGATGGAGGTATAGAGGAGAGAGGGAAGGAGGGTGGTATAGAGGAGAGAGGGAAGGAGGGAGGTATAGAGGAGAGAGGGAAGGAGGGAGGTATAGAGGAGAGAGGGAGAAATAGAGGAGAGAGGGAAGGAGGGACAAGTCCAGCGGAAATGTCGGACGAAAATTCCCAAAAGTTATACTACTGGTCGTAGAAACAAATCAATCGATGTGTAGAATCAATCTTCAGGATGTTTTTATCATAAATGTTCAATAATGTCCCAACCGTAGAATTAATTGAAAAGCAATGGAATGAGAGATAACTTTCTCATGACGCGCGTCACAAGACCGAGGCTGCTGGCAGACCTCTGACTCAATCCCCTCTCATTCGGCCCCCCTTCACACTAGAAGCCTGAAACAACGTTCTAATGACTGTTGACATCTAGTGGAAGCCTTAGGATGTGCAGGATTACCCATATCCCACTGTATATTCAATAGGGGCTGAGTTGAAAACCTACAAAACTCAAATACTCACAGACATCATTCAAACAGTTTTAGAAACTTCAGAGTGTTTTCTATCCAATACTACATAATATGCATACGTAATACATAATAATATGCATATATTAGCATCTGGGACTGAGTAAGAGGCAGTTTACTCTGGGCACACTTTTCATCCAAACGTGAAAATGCTGCCCCCTATCCATAAGAAGATTTTAAACAAATTCAAATATATTGTATATTTGAGATGATTTAACGTACCTACCCTTTGCCTTGATGACAGCTTTGCACACTATTGGCAATCTCTCAACCAGCTTCATGAGTTAGTCACCTGGAATGAATTTCAATTAACAGGTGTATCTTGTTAAAAGTTCATTTGTGGTATTTCCTCTTAATGTGTTTGAGCCAATCAGTTGTGTTGTGACAAGGTAGGGGTGGTATATTGAAGATAGCCCTATTTGGGAAAAGCTGACGTCCATATTATGGCAAGAACAGCTGAAATAAGCAAAGACAAATGACAATCGATCATTACGTTAAGACACGAAAATCAGTCAATCCTCAGCAAAAACATCTAAATTAATGACAGATTTCTTGATTTGTCTTAGATTAATTCTGACTGGCTACGGCGTCTCAAAATGAACAAACAGAACTATTGCTGCTTTTTCAGCTTTTTCAAGCGGATGTCTTTTAAGGGAGTATGGGAGCACAATCATTCGGTTCTAGGCCCCAGCCGAACTGAAGCCTTTACACCTATCCAATCCTCAGGGATCTACGCAGGTGTCAACATGGTAGAGCAGAGTTCCCTAAACTGGGTCCCTAGGACCCCAAAGGGGGCACGTTTAGTGTTTGCCCTAGCACTACACAGCTGATTCAAATGATCAACTAATCATCAAGTTTTAATCATTTGAATCAGCTGTGTTAGTGCAAAAAAACAAAATGTGCCCTCCTTGGGGTCCAGAGGACCGAGTTTGGGAAACACTGGGGTAGAGGGTAGGGGGTAGGGGTAAGTTGGGGTTGGGTATGTCAAGCTCAAACTCAAACTCCTAGTTCAGGGACTGGGTCCAAATTGCCCTTTGGTACAGATCTAGGATCAGCTACACCAGGGATGGACAACTTTGATAGGGGTGGGGGGCCGCAAAAAAATAAGATCTCACCATGAGGGTCCGCTCCTGAGTGGCGCAGTGGTCTAAGACACTGCATCTCAGTGCAAGAGGCGTCACTGCAGTACCTGGTTCGAATTCAGGCTGCATCACATCTGGCTGTGATTGGGAGTCCCATTGGGCTGCGCACAATTGACCCAGCGTCGCCCGGGTTTGGCCGGGGTAGGCCGTCATTGTAAATAAGAAGTTGTTCTTAACTGACTTGCCTAGTTAAGTAAAAAATGTAAATCCTCACCGGACTGCATATCCATAATCACACATACAGGCCCCAGTCTTTTGGGGGCCTAAGCAACATTTTGTTGCCATAGGGTGCAGAGAAATGTTTGCAGTTTTTAAGCTAATTTCTTGCACTTCTACACATTTTGCCCTGCCTAATGCCATGTTAATATGCTATCCGAGTGAGAGTGACTTACAAAGTCAATTGGGGACCCCGTAATTCGACCATGATTACTACAGGTTTAGATAGCCGGCTAGACTAACTTACTAATGTAAAAAATGTTAGCTGACATGGCTAATTGAGTGACTATCAGTGACTGACATAACAAGAGAAAAATCATAACAAGAGAAAAACTGCTGATGCACAACCAAATTTGTGGAAAACTGTTTAACGGACTCTTGATCCGTATATGGGCGTCTTCCTCCTTTTCCTGCCTGTTGGCCAATCTTATTAGAGCATGAAGTCATTACAGCATGTACACAGAAGCACCAGAATGCAATTAGCCATTAGCCATTCAAATAGACAAAGCAGGTCTAATTAGCAGATAGAAAGCTCACGGGGACGAGCATGCCTGTAATAACACGCCTTTAAAACCCCATCACCGTTGTCAGATAATATTCTGTGTCAGGTTGTGTGGGGACGAGATCGCTTCCTATGCGTCAACGAGCAGGGTATTCCCACTGTGGTACTAGGAATAACGAGGAGGCCTTAAACCAGGGTTGGGGTCGACTCCATTTAGACTCAGCTAATTCAGGGAGGGACTTGAAAATCCAATTGAAGAATAACCGCCACTTTTGGATCCACCTACTGAAATGGAAAGGAATTTAGCCATAGATAGTTTTGTAATGGTCTATGACAGCATCTATAAGCTGCTATGAATAGGGTTATAATGCAAAATAAGGCTTTATATGTATGTCAAATGATTAGGAAATCAAATATGTCGTCTGAGTGTTATGTTTGGCACAGTTGAGTCCAATTGGGGATGACAGCAGTAGGGCTTGGTTTGAGTGTTGCTGGGTTGAGAGTTGAGGCAGGGTGTGTGATGTGTGACTGTAGTTGGGTTGAGAGTTGAGGCAGGGTGTGTGATGTGTGACTGTAGTTGGGTTGAGAGTTGAGGCAGGGTGTGTGATGTGTGACTGTAGTTGGGTTGAGAGTTGAGGCAGGGTGTGTGATCTGTGCTGTTAGCCCTTCTGAGAGGAAGAAGAGCTGGATTATGTGAGGTCAGTCCTGGCCTGATCAAAGCAGAGCCTGTCAAACAACCTCTCATATATACTGTAGTCGAATGGGGGAAAATCCAGGCCCACACGCACACACACACACACCGACACGCACACACACACACACCGACACACACACACACACACACCGACACACACCTAGACACACAAAGATACACAGATGCATAGGGATACACATAGACACACAAACTCCCAAACCACAGATATGTTAGCAACACAAACACCATTAAAGACAAAGACACAGAAAGGGGTTGTTAAGAAACACAGAGACACCCTGCAGTTATTTAAAGAGAATCATATTTTATGAAGCAATTCTCAAGAAGTAAGTGCAGCACTGACCCGCCAGCCTCACCCCCAGACAGACCACGTCAAAACAAACTAACTCATTTAGATCAGGGTATGGACCAGACCAGTCTGGGCTGTACACTACCAACCGCCTTAGCAACCTGCCTTAGCAACCCACCTTAGCAACCCACCTTAGCCACTCACAAGTATACAGGTATACACAGGTACACTACACAATCATGATGGTTTTTAGGTGCTGTTCCAAGAGCACAGCAATGATAGCCTGGTTGCCAGTCTCTTTCTGCTTTAGCAAACGTATCTCAACACTATTATATATAGTGCCACTAGATTTTGGAACGCAGAAACAGATGGAGGACAGTCACCAGGCTAAAACCCTGTTAGGTGGATCAGTGACACTGAATTCCATTTGAGTGAATGACTGAAAGTAGTGGTCCTATGATACCTGTATGGACCACAGTGAATGAGCTGTGTAATGACTTAACCTAGCATCCTGTTTAGATGTAGCTCTTATGTCACTAGGCCTGGTGAGTGCAACACATACCACTCCTATTTTTCCTTGAAATTGTTTCATGGCGAAACGCCGATGAGGACCCTGTTTGAACTCGGGAGTGCCATGCATTTTACTTCTCGGGTCAAAGGTGACAGAAAACTGAAACGTAAGGATGAATCATGACCATGGACCAATGACTGATCAGAACTCGTGGTCTAATTTGATCTTAGAGTGGACTGAAGACATGGACGTCAGACTGTAAGAAACAAAAATAGCATTTAAGTCATGTAAACAGAGCAGCACTGAAAGGCAGAATACAGACCAGTGAAACACAGTTCTCCCTCACATATCTTATCATATATCTTATCACATATCACATATCTTATTACATATCTTATTACATATCACATATCTTATCATATATCTTATCACATATCTTATCATATATATTATCACATATCTTATCACATATCTTATCACATATCTTATCATATATATTATCACATATCACATATCTTATTACATATCTTATTACATATCTTATCATATATCTTATCACATATCTTATCATATATATTATCACATATCTTATCATATATATTATCACATATCACATATCTTATTACATATCTTATCATATATCTTATCACATATCTTATCATATATATTATCACATATCACATATCTTATTACATATCACATATCTTATCATATATCTTATCACATATCTTTTCACATAACACATATCTTATTACATAACTTACCACATATCTTGACCCACACAGAGTAAGGAGAGATAAGCCAAAACAAAACAGACAACTCAAAACAATTATGCAAAGAAGTTCTGCAGCCAAAACGATCTAAAATGTATATATTTATTTTTCTATCCAACATAAATGAACAGCACAACCTTACTCTGCACAGACATGAGACTGATAAGGTATAGTAAGCAGAGTAAGATGTTAACCTTGATGATTCAATCATTCAGAGCGCGTGAGTGTGTGTGCGTGTGTGTGTGATGGGGGAGTTATTGACGCGTTGCTACATAGTGTTTCTCAGTGGGAGCTCCAGGAACGAGGAACGACGAGGTCCATTGGCTGAGTGATGTATGTGTGTGTATTAAATATGCATGCAGAGCACTGTGTGTATGTGTGTAAGGGGGGCGTGTGTCTGTTTGTGTGTGCATGCGTGGAATTATACAGAATCATGCCGCAGTGGGGCTACAGACTACACATCTATACATGCACCCACATACATTCAATAACACACACATACTCAAATGTACATACACACATGACTGTGCAGCACAACACTTTCAAACAAAATCACAGTCGCATACACACAAACATGCACACACATTCCTAATGACCTCCAGATATTTCTGACTAGAAAACATAATGTTCCTCGGAGAGTAGAGCGCCAGCCAGGCAGTATCGCTACCAGCCACTTTACAGCACCATCCCGGTGTTATCCACTATGCTGTACAATTTCACACTATGCAGAACAGCACAGTTCAAACCATGTGTTTTCAGTATGCTCACACACACGTAAGCATGCACCCCCCCACACACACAGACACACACACACCTCTCACAGCCACAACACTAGGACACAGCAAACTGTATTTCACAATAAAAACACAATAAAAACACAATAAAAACAGCCCGAACAAAAGTCATTCACATGTACATTTTTTCTTGACAAAATTATTGATAGCACATCACATTTCCATAGTCAGCCAGTCATCAGTCCAGTTCAGTCCAGCTTAAGATGTAAGTAGTATAGAGAGCAGACACATGCAGTGCAACACCACCAAGTTAACCTTCAAGCACTGCTCCAAGGTCAGGTTTAATTGTTCAATCCCCAATTAGGACTGGTTGAGGGAGAGAAGATCCTAGACCAGCGCTTGAGGGCAACATGAAGGACATTATGCTACATTATATTACCCAGCAAGCACCAGGTTGGGGTGGTGTACTGGACGCCATGGCAACGCCATGGAGACGCCATGGCAACACCACTACAACATAGCAACTAAGGTCTATGTTGCTGCCCGGCAGTTTGGTACAGCCCAGACTTGCTACAGTGGCATGGTCATCAGATACACACTTCAATCACATCGTTAATAACATTGTTAAATAATTAATCAATCAATTAATTCAATCAATCAATTAATCATCTTCAACAATCAGTCGAAAGGAGCAAGAACACAGTATCTACTGGTCTCTGGGTTTTTTTGCTAAGTGAGAGACAGACGGGGGGATAGACAGATTGAAATAGAAAGATGATCAAAGAAACTAAACTAAAGGAAAATGGAAGTTAAATAAATGACAGATATGATTTAGAGGTGAAAAGACTAGTCTGGAACAAACCGCTAAAATAATGGAGAGAGAGAGAAAGAGAGAGAGAGAGAGAGAGAGAGAGAGAGAGAGAGAGAGAGAGAGAGAGAGAGAGAGAGAGAGAGAGAGAGAGAGAGAGGAGGGAGGGAGAGAGAGGGAGAGAGAGAGAGGGAGAGAGAGAGAGATGGAGGGAGAGAGAGAGAGAGGGAGAGAGAGAGGGAGGGAGAGAGAGAGAGGGAGAGAGAGAGAGAGATTGAATAAAAATATATAATGTTAGGTAGTACAACAGTTAGAGTGACAGACTGATAGATATATTAGATACAGGTAGATGGTAGAGAGATTAGACTTTTTTCTCATCTTTTTTTGTCACAGGCACTAATGTCTTCACAGTCATATAGGAGGTATCCAAATTCAAAATGATTTCAGTGTCTAGAATTGCTACAAAGCTAAAACATTTAAAACTAATCATCTAACACTTCCTCCAAGTGTACCAAACTTAACTCATATATATATACCTGTATGTATATACACTGCTCAAAAAAATAAAGGGAACACTTAAACAACACAATGTAACTCCAAGTCAATCAAACTTCTGTGAAATCAAACTGTCCACTTAGGAAGCAACACTGATTGACAATAAATTTCACATGCTGTTGTGCAAATGGAATAGACAACAGGTGGAAATTATAGGCAATTAGCAAGACACCCCCATAAAGGAGTGGTTCTGCAGGTGGTGACCACTCAGTTCCTATGCTTCCTGGCTGATGTTTTGGTCACTTTTGAATGCTGGCGGTGCTTTCACTCTAGTGGTAACATGAGACGGAGTCTACAACCCACACAAGTGGCTCAGGTAGTGTAACTCATCCAGGATGGCACATCAATGCGAGCTGTGGCAAGAAGGTTTGCTGTGTCTGTCAGCGTAGTGTCCAGAGCATGGAGGCGCTACCAGGAGACAGGCCAGTACATCAGGAGACGTGGAGGAGGCCGTAGGAGGGAAACAACCCAGCAGCAGGACCGCTATCTCCGCCTTTGTGCAAGGAGGAGCAGGAGGAGCACTGCCAGAGCCCTGCAAAAGGACCTCCAGCAGGCCACAAATGTGCATGTTTCTGCTCAAATGGTCAGAAACAGACTCCATGAGGGTGGTATGCGGGCCCGAAGTCCACAGGTGGGGGTTGTGCTTACAGCCCAACACCGTGCAGGACGTTTGGCATTTGCCAGAGAACACCAAGATTAGCAAATTCGCCACTGGCGCCCTGTGCTCTTCACAGATGAAAGCAGGTTCACACTGAGCACATGTGACAGACGTGACAGTCTGGAGACGCCGTGGAGAACGTTCTGCTGCCTGCAACATCCTCCAGCATGACAGATTTGGCGGTGGGTCAGTCATGGTGTTGGGTGGCATTTCTTTGGGGGGGCCGCACAGCCCTCCATGTGCTCGCCAGAGGTAGCCTGACTGCCATTAGGTACCGAGATGAGATCCTCAGACCCCTTGTGAGACCATATGCTGGTGCGGTTGGCCCTGGGTTCCTCCTAATGCAAGACAATGCTAGACCTCATGTGGCTGGAGTGTGTCAGCAGTTCCTGCAAGAGGAAGGCATTGATGCTATGGACTGGCCCGCCCCTTCCCCAGACCTGAATCCAATTGAGCACATCTGGGACATCATGTCTTGCTCCATCCACCAACGCCACGTTGCACCACAGACTGTCCAGGAGTTGGCGGATGCTTTAGTCCAGGTCTGAGAGGAGATCCCTCAGGAGACCATCCGCCACCTCATCAGGAGCATGCCCAGGCGTTGTAGGGAGGTCATACAGGCACGTGGAGGCCACACACACTACTGAGCCTCATTTTGACTTGTTTTAGGGACATTACATCAAAGTTGGATCAGGCTGTAGTGTGGTTTTCAACTTTAATTTGGAGTGTGACTCCAAATCCAGACCTCCATGGGTTGATACATTTGATTTCCATTGATAATTTTTGTGTGATTTTGTTGTCAGCACATTCAACTATGTAAAGAAAAAAGTATTTAATTAGAATATTTCATTCATTCAGATCTAGGATGTGTTATTTTAGTGTTCCCGTTAGTTTTTTTGAGCAGTGTATATATATATATGTATATATTTATTTGTACATATATATTTCTGTATAGATAAATGATAGAATTTGTAAATGATCAAATTGAATACAATAGTCAATAAAATATCTAAGTTAAATCACAGTATAACATGGTACATTCTCAAAAACATAGTATATATTAATATATTATTTTTTCTCAGCAAAAAAATGTAGCTACAGGGTTTTAAAAATCACTTCTGTTCATGCAGTCACAGACTTAAGTATTAGCGCCTTGATGCTCGATGACACAACAGGCTTCAGCACTCCTGATTGGTGTAAAATGACCTCATTCCAAACAGTAGAACTGTTTCCATGGTTTCCACTGTTGGGGCGCTGGGACGAGCGAGCTACCTCAAGGACAGATGGCCGCCCTGGGTCCTAAGCTTTAGCTAGAGTACAACTACACAAACCCCTCCACCGCAAGCCTCTGGGATTTCAATCTTCTAAACATGCAATGATTTCTGGGCTTTTCCAAGGTGTAGGGGGCAGAAGGATCATGGGGACGACAAAAGCATCTCTCTATAACTATGATAAATTGTTTCCAAATTGTGTCCCCTTGACAAAGCAGTATATGCAGTAGAGAAAAGTAAAATGACAGCCTGTCTTTGTTCAGAAGTGGAAGGTGTTCTTTTTTTTGGGGGGGGGTGGGGGGGGGGCTGGACTCAAAAGACCGTCTAACCTGTTGACATGTGACGACATGCACAAACCCAACTCGACGACATAGTCCCTCACATAGCAGGATCAAGCCCCATCAAGCCCTCCATTCCAGCCAGGATCAACAGCATCCAAAAAGGAATACAAAGTCTAAAAGTTCTACATCATGTCAAAGCTACATTCAACTAGGAGAAGCTGGGGGTTCGGCTGTGGGCTGGTCTCAGAGTGAGAGAGCTGAGGTGAATACGTCATACCCATGGAGAGCATGACGCTGCATGACACAGCTCTTTTAGATGACCCACACAGAGAAACACCAAAGCATGGTACGGACTATAGTTTTGGTTTAACAATGTATTTTGGCACTTTAATGCACTGTCTGTTTATTCTCTGTTTAACACCTGTTGAGTTGTTCATAAGGTGTAGCTGAGCAGGGTACTGTTCAGATGACCTGATCTGATCTGACCTGATCACCTGCACTTACACACTACTAGTTCTACTATTTCTTCACAGATCCGTGTTGTGTAGAGATGAGTGGATCTGATCTGATCTGATCTGATCAACTGCACTTACACACTACTAGTTCTACTAGTTCCTCACAGATCCGTGTTGTGTAGAGATGAGTGGATCTGATCTGATCTGATCTGACCTGATCACCTGCACTTACACACTACTAGTTCTACTATTTCTTCACAGATCCGTGTTGTGTAGAGATGAGTGGATCTGATCTGATCACCTGCACTTACACACTACTAGTTCTACTAGTTCCTCACAGATCCGTGTTGTGTAGAGATGAGTGGATCTGATCTGATCTGATCTGATCACCTGCACTTACACACTACTAGTTCTACTATTTCTTCACAGATCCGTGTTGTGTAGAGATGAGAGGATCTGATCTGATCTGATCACCTGCACTTACACACTACTAGTTCTACTATTTCTTCACAGATCCGTGTTGTGTAGAGATGAGTGGATCTGAACAGTGCCTGGCCTAGGTCCACCCCGGTGAACAAGCCAACAGGCCTACAGGTTGTCACATAACTCAGCACTCCATGTACTCTCAGTCTGCCATTGTATTATCATCACATTAAAGAGGGCAATATTGCTATTGATGACTTTTTTAATGACAGAACACAGTTACATCTCTACGTCCCACATAGTAGACTCCACTCCCACATAGTATTCCCCTCACAGTGGTATTACTACATCCGTCTTGCTGTGAAACTACATTTCTAATAATGACAGTAGTCAGGTATTGGCACAGTATTGTTCTTCACCATGGTATAATAACTATTGTGTGCTGTAATGACGGCACGTGGAGGGCTTATGGCTTATGGCTTTATGCGGTGACCAATTGTGCTTCATAAGATGCATCTCCTTCACACTGGTGAGTGGGTCTTCCAAGCAGGAGGGCATGAAAGGCCATGACAACTATTTTCAAATACACTGCTCTGGGTTTCAATGACCCAAAACTCCTAATGACTAAAGCTAAGCTGTCCTGATTCCTCCACATAATAACGGAATGTTTTACATCTTCAATGTAATGTCAAATGGACTCAGCTCAGAGATTTTCTCACTCAGTCCTCTCAAGCTTATTTGAATATTATGCAGCCATCTAGTGCCAACTGTAGATATTGCAACCAATCATTTCCTCCATCCTCTCTCCTAATAGAGAATGTTGTATTGCTCACGTGTGAAATACTATACAGATATACTCATGAAAACAGATGACTGGAAACCAATTTCGCTTAAAAGCTGTGGAGTAGAAATTTGGCACTGCTTTTTAAAGGCTTCTCATGTCCAAGTTCAGCCCCAGCCGACCTCCCTGCTGCCTGAAATACTAACAGAACAACACAGAGATAGAATAACTAAGCCCCAGCCGACCTCCCTGCTGCTTGAAATACTAACAGAACAACACAGAGATAGAATAACTAAGCCCCAGCCGACCTCCCTGCTGCCTGAAATACTAACAGAACAACACAGAGATAGAATAACTAAGCCCCAGCCGACCTCCCTGCTGCCTGAAATACTAACAGAACAACACTGCTGCCTGAAATACTAACAGAACAACACAGAGATAGAATAACTAAGCCCCAGCCGACCTACTAACAGAACAACCTGCTGCCTGAAATACTAACAGAACAACACAGAGATAGAATAACTAAGCCCCAGCCGACCTCCCTGCTGCCTGAAATACTAACAGAACAACACAGAGATAGAATAACTAAGCCCCAGCCGACCTCCCTGCTGCCTGAAATACTAACAGAACAACACAGAGATAGAATAACTAAGCCCCAGCCGACCTCCCTGCTGCCTGAAATACTAACAGAACAACACAGAGATAGAATAACTAAGCCCTAACAGAACAACACAGAGACCTCCCTGCTGCCTGAAATACTAACAGAACAACACATGGATAGAATAATAAGCCCCAGCCGACCTCCCTGCTGCCTGAAATACTAACAGAACAACACAGAGATAGAATAACTAAGCCCCAAGCTGCCTGAAATACTAACAGAACAACACATGGATAGAATAACTAAGCCCCAGCCGACCTCCCTGCTGCCTGAAATACTAACAGAACAACACATGGATAGAATAACTAAGCCCCAGCCGACCTCCCTGCTGCCTGAAATACTAACAGAACAACACAGAGATAGAATAACTAAGCCCCAGCCGACCTCCCTGCTGCCTGAAATACTAACAGAACAACACATGGATAGAATAACTAAGCCCCAGCCGACCTCCCTGCTGCCTGAAATACTAACAGAACAACACATGGATAGAATAACTAAGCCCCAGCCGACCTCCCTGCTGCCTGAAATACTAACAGAACAACACATGGATAGAATAACTAAGCCCCAGCCGACCTCCCTGCTGCCTGAAATACTAACAGAACAACACAGGATAGAATAACTAAGCCCCAGCCCCGACCTCCCTGCTGCCTGAAATACTAACAGAACAACACAGATAGATAGAACCTCCCTGCTGCCTGAAATACTAACAGAACAACACAGAGATAGAATAACTAAGCCCCAGCCGACCTCCCTGCTGCCTGAAATACTAACAGAACAACACATGGAAATAACTAAGCCCCAGCCGACCTCCCTGCTGCCTGAAATACTAACAGAACAACACAGAGATAGAATAACTAAGCCCCAGCCAGCCGACCTCCCTGCTGCCTGAAATACTAACAGAACAACACAGATAGATAGAATAACTAAGAAACACATGGATAGAATTCAGGAGAAGAAAGAAAGAAAGAAAAAACAGAGATAGGAAATAAAGATCTCGCTACGTGTCTTTTTTTCTTCCGAATGTTCCGTTTGTGTCTGGAACACAGTGATGTCATCGTGCTCGTCAGCGGAATGACAAGAGTCTCTGTTCTGAGTTCTGATCGGACCAGAGGAGAAAGGACAGGCTCCGATGAGGTGGCGGAGAAAGTCTCCTGTTAAATCTAATTGGACAAAAGGGTTTGTAGCAAACATGACATCATGGGGGTTGGTATCCTTCCCTTCCGGGGGGCTTCGGTCACGCTAGATGGCCCTGAAGATGTCATGAGGTCAAAGTCATGTCACTGTCCTCCCTGGCCAATGAGAGATGGGAAGCCAGGCAGAGCGTGTGTAAGAGAGAGGCGACTGCATTGCTTTTATATCAACCAACTTACAAAAGGGGAGAGAGATGAAGGGGGGGTCTCTCCAACATGAGGATGCAGTCTACCAATGCAATTCAAAAGGGGATGATGTGACATGTCCCTCGGCCAATGGGGACAGGAGAGCTAGAATCTGTGGGAGTATTAAACAGGCGTTGGATCCTTACAGGAGCAGGCCGGTCTCTCCGCTACCAACGAGGTATGCTCAGTCAGAACCAGAGGGAGGGAGACGAGCGTGTGTGTGTGTGTGTGTGTGAACATGACATCATTACTCACAGTTTGGAGACTTGTCTTATCCATTGTTCTGACTGGGGGAAGAGAGGAGGACCGACGATGACATCACAAAGCTCAGTTCCGACCGGAGGAGAAGTTCTGGAGCTGCTATCGCCCCAGACGACATGGCCTCGCCCTCAGTCTCGGTGTCATGGGACCCCTCCAGGCGGATGTAGGTGACCCTGGTGTGGCGCCTCACCGTGGCCCTCACCAGAACACGCACCAGGGACCGGGTTACTATGGTTCCGCTATCACCCACAGCGGAGACAGCCATGGTACAGTCATCCCTAGTTGTTCCTGTAGCGATGGTCACTAGCTGATGGTCATTTGTAGTCGCCATAACAGCAGTCTCAGTTGCCGTGGCATCCCCCGTTACCATGGCACCGCCTTTGGTAACAGTTGCCATGGCGTCGGTGGTTTCAGCGGCGCCGGTGTCGGCTCGCGTGTCTCCCTCTCTCGTCTCCCCCTGTCATACCTCGCTCTCCAGGCTGGAGAAATGGGCGGAGCCTCGTCGGGAGCATAGGCTCTTGGCCTTGAGTGGCAGGTGGGGGGAGTAGAAGCGCCCGGGCTGAGGTACTGACCGTAGTCTCTGGTACAGGAGCTTAGCACTGGCCGAGGCAGAGGACGAGGAGGGAGGAGGAGGGATGGGCACCGGCAGGGAGGAGGATGAGGAAGGGACACTAGGTTGGGGTTGAGGGGGCGAGAGGGAGGGCTGAGGGGGGTGGTCCACCAACACTCCTGGCTGCTGTGTGCTGAGACTGGCCTGGCTGCCTGACTTGGCCTGGCCCTGGTCTGGTTTGGGAGGGGGTTTGGGCCGTGAGCCCCCGCTGAAGCTGTGGCAGTGGGGGAGCAGCTCCTCCTGGCTGTGGGACAGGGCCGTGCTTTCTCTCTTCCCATGGCCGTGTGACCGCCCTTGGGGGTGCGGGTGCACATGGGGGTGGGGGTACTGACTACATGAACATGACACCCCAGACCCCTGGTTTCTGTCTCGTGCGCGTCCCTTGCCCTTCCCCCTTCCTCCCCTTTTCCACTTCTTCTCTCCCTTGATTGGGAGTTTGTCGACAGACCAGTACCGTCGGGGGGGCGGGAGGTTTGCTGGAGGAGGGGGCCACTGGGACCTCAGACCTCCACTCCCTCCCCCTGACGCCCACCCTACTCCTGGCCCTGAACCCCAAGAATCTCCCCCCACCCCCCAGCCCTCCACTCGCCCTAGTGTAGAGTCGTCTCTGCTGTTGATGCTGCCCCCTTTCTCTCTGGAGGGGTATGTGCCGAAAAACCAGCTCCCTCCCCCTATCCCCCCTATCCCACTATTCCCTGGTCCTCCAGCCCCGCCACTCCCCTCCCTTCCCTCCCAGTACCTCTCAAATCGCCCAAACTCCCCTGATGAGCCCTCATCAGAGTAACTCTCCTCTGCTCTCGCCCTGTCTCTTTCTGACTCTGACACAGCACCCCTCCCACCCGCCCTCCTCACCCTCTCCTCCACCCGTTCCCTCGCTCTGTCTCTCTGCCTCTCCTCCCCCACATCTTCCTCTTCATCCTCCTCAGAGTCCCACTCATGGAAGGAGAGCCCCTCCTGGGTGTTAGCCCTGCCTTTCTCATAGTGCATCAACAGAGGCCTCTTCTCTCCTTCTCTCCCCCCCTCCCTTCTCTCCACCCCTCCACTCCTCCGCCTCTTGGAGAGTGGGATGAGGGGAGGCAGGGAGGAGGGGTGTGTTCCAGAGTTGGGGTCCCCCCCTTCCCCGTTTCCTCCGCTCACCCAGAACTTGACCGAGGCGGGGAGTTTGGGGTAGAGCTTACTGGGGGGTCGATGTCTGGAGTGGGAATGGGATGATTTGGGCCGCCTCTCCCTGCTCCTGCTGCTATCCTCCTCTCTATCACCCCCCTCTTCCTCTTCTCCCTCCCTCCTTCCTCGCTCCCTCTCTCCTGCCCATGCTGACTCTCTCCCTTTCTCCCCAAATGTACTACGATACTGGGTTGGAAAGGAAGAGTAGTCTGGCATCCCTCCTTCTCTCCCTCCATCCCCCACTCCCTCCCTATCTGCCTCCACATCCCCCTCTTCTTGCTCAGAACGCCCAGACGATTTCTTCCTCTTCTTCGTCTTCAGCGCCTTCTTCTTCCTCTTCTTTTTCACCTTCCGTCTCTTCCTCTCTTTGTCTCGCTCTCGTTCCCTCTCCTCCCTCTTTTTCCTCTTCTTCTTCTTTTTCTTCTTCTCTTTATCTTTCCTCCTCTTCTTCTCTCGTTTCCTCTCGTCATCTCCTCCTCCACTGCGATCCCTCTCTCTCTCACCCCAGCCTGCCCACCACTCCTGTAACTGGGCCAACTGGCTACCTCCTCTCTCCCTGTCTCTCTCCCCTCGGGCAGGGCGTGGTTTTCGGGGTGGTATAGGTGGTGGCTGGCGCCCGTGACTGAGGGAGCGAGAGGAGATAATTGAACGCTGTCTGTCCCTCCCCCTCCCCAGGAGAAGACTGGACTCCTCGGTCAGCTCCTCATCCTCATCATCGTCCTCTGCGTCCAAACCTTCCCGCGTGCTCTGAGAGGTCAAGGAGGAGGAGGAGGAAGGAGAGGAGGAGCGAGAGGAGGAGGTAGAGGAAGAGGTGGACGATGTGTTAGAGGAAGAGGAGGAAGTTGAGCTGGTGTAGGGGAGTGAGGTGGAGGGGGAAGGGGGAGTGTAGGTGGGGGACATGGGCACGGTTACTGAGAGTGGGAGAGGAGGAGAGAGGGGGCGTCCCCTCCTCCCTCCACCATCCCTCGCTCCATCCCTTCCTCCTCCCCTGCGCCCCAGCGGTAGGATGTTCTCGTACAGAGGCCCGCCTGGCTCTTTGGGCTTTTTGGGCCGGCGCTTCCTCCAAAAGGATGAGGGGAGAGGGGGGGAGGGTTGTGGCAGCGGGGGGTTAGTGGGTAGAGGGACTGGGGTCACACCCACGGCTTGGCTTTTAGGAGGCAGCCGAGGCGTCCCCAAAGGTTTGACCCCTCCCTTCCCCTGACACCCAGCACCACCACCTCCCACCACCCTCTTCCCCACCCCCTGGTCAGGACCTTTCTCTGAGTAGAAGGCCACAGTGGCGGGAGGGGGTTGAGGGTGGCTCCTGGGGGCTGTTTTGGGGGTCTGGGACCCTGCAGGCTGGTCCATACAGGGCCCCAGACCCTCAGGGTCGATGGGTCCATAGTAGCGTTTATATCCATCCAGCCCCCCACCACCACCACCACCACCACCAACCCCCACTCCTCCAGCTGTCGTGCCCCAGGTTGGAGCCACTTTCTGGGGGAAGAGCCCCATGTCTGCGACGGCCTCGCGGACGGCCATGGGGTTGGTGGCGGTCCCGGCCTTGGGCAGCCTCCAGCGGTCCACCACGGCCAGTCTGCGATCGGGCCGGGGGAGGAATGTGGAGCAGGGCAGTGGCGCCCCCAGCATGGGAGTGTTGGAGGGCCCCAGCGCCGTCCCAGAATGCACCACGGTGGGAGGGGATCCAGGCATCTGTGTTTTGTAGACGGGCTGTGACTGTTGCTGCTGCGCCATGGTCAGGGCCGGGTTGGTTGACGACGCACCGACCAAGTGTGGCGGGGGCGGGACTGTTACCATGGTGCCATGATGGTGGGGGAGCATAGCCATGGAGGATTTGGCCCCACCCGGCGTGGTTTCATCCTCAAAGCTACAACAACTGTACATGCCCTGGTAGAGAGGGAGAAATAGAGAACAAGCGGGGAATGGTAATGAACATTCAATCATGTATTAATAGAATCAAATCAAACATGCCCTATGTGACTGAGGGACGAGCAGTTATCAGTCAAGATGTATGCATAATATATATTAGTATGTGTTGTTTCTATCAAGGTCATCGTCAAGGTTACCATACATCCTGAGTGTGAGAGGAATTGAATTCCAATGAATCCTGTGAATTGACTGAGTGGAAATGGAATTGACCTCAACATGCAGGTCACACACACACATCACACATGCACGGACACATGCACACGCACGCAGGCAAACACACACAAACACACCGACACACATACATAAGATACCTCTATCGCTTGACCCCCCCACACACACACCATTTCCCCCCACACAAACTCACCCTACTGATGGCCAGTAGGAAGTCCAGTCTCCCGGAGCTGGTAGCCATGCAGTGTCTGAGCCTCCAGTAGACCAGGTGCTCCCAGGCAAATACCAGCAGACTGAGCCCCATAGCCACCAGCAGCATGTAGAAGACACCTGCCATGTTGTCTATGTCCAGCTTACTGCTCATCACCTCAATCTTATCATTGTGACAGATACCAGACAGCCACAGACGCTCCAGCATCTCAATCTCATCTGGGGAGGGGGGAGAGAGGAGTGAAACAGGGAGAAGGGGAATAGGGGTAGGGACAGGGAGAGATTGGGGATAGGGAGAGGGACAGGAGAGATGGGGGATAGGGAGAGGGACAGATAGAGATGGGGGATAGGGGTAGGGACAGGGAGAGATTGGGGATAGGTAGAGGGAGAGGGACAGGAGAGATGGGGGATAGGGAGAGGAACAGGGACAG
>NC_068454.1:76936520-76981520 GCF_023373465.1 Oncorhynchus keta
CTATCATAACAACCACTACTACTGCTCTACTCTACTATCATAACAACCACTATTACTGCTCTACTATCATAACAACCACTACAACTACTGCTCTACTATCATAACAACCACTACTACTACTGCTCTACTATCATAACAACCACTATTACTGCTCTACTACCATAACAACATTACATTTAAGTCATTTAGCAGACGCTCTTATCCACTGCTCTACTATCATAACAACCACTACTACTACTGCTCTACTATCATAACAACCACTATTACTGCTCTACTATCATAACAACCACTACTACTCTACTATCATAACAACCACTATTACTGCCCTACTATCATAACAACCACTACAACTACTGCTCTACTATCATAACAACCACTACTACTACTGCTATACTATCATAACAACCACTACTACTACTTCTCTACTATCATAACAACCACTACAACTACTGCTCTACAATCATAACAACCACTACTACTGCTCTACTATCATAACAACCACTACAACTACTGCTCTACAATCATAACAACCACTACTACTACTTCTCTACTATCATAACAACCGCTACTACTGCTCTACTATCATAACAACCACTACAACTACTGCTCTACAATCATAACAACCACTACTACTACTTCTCTACTATCATAACAACCACTACTACTGCTCTACAAGCATAACAACCACTACTACTACTTCTCTACTATCATAACAACCACTACAACTACTGCTCTACAATCATAACAACCACTACTACTACTTCTCTACTATCATAACAACCACTACTACTGCTCTACAAGCATAACAACCACTACATCTACTACTCTACTATCATAACAACCACTACGAATACTGCTCTACAATCATAACAACCACTACTACTACTGCTCTACTATCATAACAACCACTACAACTACTGCTCTACAATCATAAAAACCACTACTACTACTTCTCTACTATCATAACAACCACTACAACTACTGCTCTACTATCATAACAACCACTATTACTGCTTTACTATCATAACAACCACTACTACTACCACTCTACTATCATAACAACCACTATTACTGCTGCTATACTATCATAACAACCACTACTACTACCACTCTACAATCATAACACCCACGACTACTACTGCTATACTATCATAACAACCACTACTACTACCTCTCTACTATCATAACAACCACTACTACTACCACTCTACAATCATAACACCCACTACTACTACTGCTATACTATCATAACAACCATTACTACTACCACTCTACTATCATAACAACCACTACTACCACTCTACTATCATAACAACCACTACTACTACTGCTATACTATCATAACAACCACTACTACTACCACTCTACTATCATAACAACTACTACTACCACTCTACTATCATAACAACCACTATTACTGCTTTACTATAATAACAACCACAACAACTACCTCTCTACTATGATAACAACAAATACAACTACTGTTCTACTATCATAACAACCACAACTACTACCACTCTACTATCATAACAACCACTACTACTACCACTCTACTATCATAACAACCACTACTACTACCACTCTACTATCATAACAACCACTACAACTACTGCTCTACTATCATAAAAACACTACTACCACTATACTATCATAACAACCACTACAACTACTGCTCTACTATCACAACAACCACTAATACTACCACTCTACTATCATAACAACCACTACTACTACTGCTCTACTATCATGACTACAACTACTTCTACTGCTCTACTATCATAACAACTACTACTACTGCTGCTCTACTCTCATAACAACCACTACTACTACTTCTCTACTATCATAACACCCACTACTACTACTGCTATAATATCATAACAACCACTACTACTACCACTCTACTATCATAACAACCACTACTACTACCACTCTACAATCATAACACCCACTACTACTACTGCTCTACTATCATAACAACCGCTACAACTACGGCTCTACTATCATAACAACCACTATTACTGCTTTACTATCATAACAAGCACTACTACTACCACTCTACTATCATAACAACCACTACTATTACTGCTTTACTATCATAACAACCACTACTACTGCTCTACTCTACTATCATAACAACCACTATTACTGCTCTACTATCATAACAACCACTACAACTACTGCTCTACTATCATAACAACCACTACTACTACTGCTCTACTATCATAACAACCACTATTACTGCTCTACTACCATAACAACCACTACTAATACTGCTCTACTATCATAACAACCACTACTACTACTGCTCTACTATCATAACAACCACTACTACTACTGCTCTACTATCATAACAACATTACATTTAAGTCATTTAGCAGACGCTCTTATCCACTGCTCTACTATCATAACAACCACTACTACTACTGCTCTACTATCATAACAACCACTATTACTGCTCTACTATCATAACAACCACTACTACTCTACTATCATAACAACCACTATTACTGCCCTACTATCATAACAACCACTACAACTACTGCTCTACTATCATAACAACCACTACTACTACTGCTATACTATCATAACAACCACTACTACTACCACTCTACTATCATAACAACCACTACTACCACCACTCTACTATCATAACAACCACAACTACTACTGCTATACTATCATAACAACCACTACTACTACTGCTTTACTATCATAACAACCACTAATACTGCTTTACTATCATAACAACCACTAGTACTACCACTCTACTATCATAACAACCACTACAACTACTGCTCTACTATCATAACAACCACTACTACTACTGCTATACTATCATAACAACCACTACTACTACCACTCTACTATCATAACAACTACTACTACCACTCTACTATCATAACAACCACTATTACTGCTTTACTATAATAACAACCACAACAACTACTGCTCTACTATCACAACAACCACTACTACTACCTCTCTACTATCATAACAACCACTACAACTACTGTTCTACTATCATAACAACCACAACTACTACTCTACTATCACAACAACCACTACTACTACCACTCTACTATCACAACAACCACTACTACTACCACTCTACTATCATAACAACCACTACTACTACTGCTCTACTATCATAAAAACACTACTACCACTCTACTATCATAACAACCACTACAACTACTGCTCTACTATCACAACAACCACTAATACTACCACTCTACTATCATAACAACCACTACTACTACTGCTCTACTATCATGACTACAACTACTTCTACTGCTCTACTATCATAACAACTACTACTACTGCTGCTCTACTCTCATAACAACCACTACTACTACTTCTCTACTATCATAACAACCACTACTACCACTGCTCTACTATCATAACAACCACTAATACCACTGCTCTACTATTATAACAACCGCTACTACTACCACTCTGCTATCGTAACAACCACTACTACTACTGTTCTACCATCATGACTACAACTACTTCTACTGCTCTACTATCATAACAACCACTACTACTGCTGCTCTACTCTCATAACAACCACTACTACTACTTCTCTACTATCATAACAACCACTACTACCACTGCTCTACTATCATAACAACCACTAATACTACTGCTCTACTATTATAACAACCACCACTACTACTGCTCTCCTATCATAAGAACCAGCACTACTACTGCTCTAACATCATAACAACCACTACTACTGCTCTACTACCACAATAACCACTAATACTGCTCTACTATCATAACAACCACCACTACTACCGCTCTAAGTTCATAATACCCACTACTACTACTCTACCATTATAACAACTACTAATAGTGCTGTATTTTCATTACCAGCACTACTACTGCTCTACTATCATAACAACCACTACAACTAATGCTCTAGTATCATAACAACCACTGCTACTACTGCTCATACTATTATAACAACAACTGCTACTGCTCTACTATCATAATAGCCATGACTACTATTGATCAATTTTCATAACCACCAGTACTACTACTTCTCTACTATCACAACAACCAATACTACTATTGCTCTACTTTCATAACATCCACTACAACTGCCCCACTATTTATAACAGCCACTACTACTACTGCTATACTATCATAACCACCCCTACGACTACTGCTCTGCAATCACAACAACCTCCATTACTACTGCTCTACTATCATAACAACATCTTCAACTTCTGCTCTACAATCACAACAACCACTACTACTACTGCTCTACCAACAGATCAACTGTTGATGGAATTTATATGTTTAAATTAATTATTATAATTTTCCACCCTGAAACCACAATGAAATAGATCAGAATTATCATTAATTAATCATAATTAATGATGTGTGCATTGTTAGTCAGTAAAATAATAATAAATTATGTGTGTAGTTTTAGTCATGATGTGTGTAGTTTTAGTCAGAATTAGGGTAAAAAAATATAACTGTACATTATGTCTCTATGGTATTTTAAACACAGATTGTCTTAGCAGAATTTGGTGCCGACCTGGCTAGGGCCACTGAAAGATTGGGGAAAGGACGGGAAGTACTTCCCATGTTCTCCCTATCTTGACGGAGGACGGGGAGTGACTCTCATGGCCTCCCCTAATCTTTGTCAGATGGGTAGTAGGACAGCGTGTGCATAGGATACCTAATGTTTGTGTGTGTAAGTATGTGCGTAAGGAGTCTGTTTGTGTGTGAAAGTATGTGCGTAAGTAGTCAGTATAAAATGAATGGTTTTGTACAACTAACCAGCGCTCTCGAAAATAAACTTTCTGACTATCGTAGCTGGGCCTCCGTCTGTTTCATTTCAACCAGTATCTTACAAATTCTGGGTTGCAGACTGAATAGTATAATTGAATTGGGTTATGAACATGGAGAACACAATTCTCGTGACAATTTGGTCCTTCGAGCCGGATCTCAATACCTGCCTCTGTCGTCCCAAGGAACTGCTGAAAACCGTGCATGGGCGGATCCAGGATCTGTAAGACAAAGACCTGACCTCTGAATTGAGGGTTTATTTCAGGCCAGTGGTGAACTGGTACACGACAGAGGTGGTGATGAGATCTAACCTACATTGCTTTTCCCAGTTTATGAGACAAGATCAGTAAATCTTTATTTATGAATTATGGGGAATTGACGCTCGGGCTACATTCAGAAATATATTTGATTGTTTTTGTGTAGTTTAGGTGTTGGTTTTAAAAATTCCCATAGGGCATTCATACCTGGTGACCTATATTTTAGAATTTTGTGTAGAGAACCCTGATATAGGTAGTATTCTAGGCAATTGGAACATAGGAATTGGGTCTAGAGCCACCTAGGCAACAGAAGGTCCAAAATGACACGATACCAACGTAAACTAGATCTGAAATGACACGAGGTATCTGCAGTGCCAATGTAAACTAGATCCGAAATGACACGTACCAATGTAAACAAGATACAAAATGACACGTACCAACGTAAACTCGATCCGAAATGACACGTAATGAGATGAGGTATCAGTTGCTACCACCAAGACAATCAGTGGACACTACCTCTGTAGTGTCCACTGATGTTAACGTCAAAATAACAAGGAACAACAGAAAAATTGGCTGCTGACTCGGGATTTACGACCCCTGGAAAATAGCTTATAGGTTGTATACAGGTGAGACCTAATGTCCGATCGAAAGACACCTCTATAGATAAAGTTTCAAGACAGGAAAACACACATAGGTTAAGAGAATACACAATAGTAAAGGAAGATAGCAATTGAGTAAGAGATTAACATTTCTTAAGGTATAGGGGGCAGCATTTCGACTTTTGGATAAATAGCGTGCACAATTTCAACTTCCTGCTACTCATGCCAGGAAAATATTATATGCATATGATTAGTAATTGTGGATAGAAAACACTCTGAAGTTTCTAAAACTGGTTCAATCATGTCTGTGACTATAACAGAACTTATGTAGCAGGCAAAACCCAGAGGAAAAACTATTCAGAATTATTTATTTATTTTTCCTCTGACCGTTCCCTCAGTTGTCTTTGCCAAGGGAAATGTGATAGCGCCCATTTTACAGTTCCTACGACTTCCACAGGATGTCACCAGTCTTTGGAATTGGGTTGAAGTTAATCATTGGTGAAACGAAGCAGAGGCACATCCTGGAACAACGTTACCGCTACAAGACCATGGTGCATCCGCTACAAGACCATGGTGCTTGCCTACGGAGCTGTGAGGGGAACGGCACCTCAGTACCTCCAGGCTCTGATCAGGCCCTACACCCAAACAAGGGCACTGCGTTCATCCACCTCTGGCCTGCTCGCCTCCCTACCACTGAGGAAGTACAGTTCCCGCTCAGCCCAGTCAAAACTGTTCGCTGCTCTGGCCCCCCAATGGTGGAACAAACTCCCTCACGACGCCAGGACAGCGGAGTCAATCACCACCTTCCGGAGACACCTGAAACCCCACCTCTTTAAGGAATACCTAGGATAGGATAAAGTAATCCTTCTCACCCCCACCCCCCTTAAAAGATTTAGATGCACTATTGTAAAGTGGCTGTTCCACTGGATGTCATAAGGTGAATGCACCAATTTGTAAGTCGCTCTGGATAAGAGCGTCTGCTAAATGACTTAAATGTAAATGTAAATGTAAATGTTACACTGTTGAGAGTTACGCAAGAGGGAAAAAGGGGCATGTTTTGTTTACTTGCTCTATCGAATACAGATTTCCCCCGTCTACAATTTGATTGATTATTCACGTTTAAAAATACCTAAAGTTGTATTACAAAAGTAGTTTGAAATATTTTATGAAAGTTTATAGGCATCTTTTGAAATGTTTTGTAGTGACGTTGTGTTTTGGAATAGCTGCTTTTTCCGGATCAAACCTGCTTTATAAATGGACATTTTGGGTATACATGGTCGGAATTAATTGAAAAAAAGGACCAATTTTGATGTTTATGGGACATATTGGAGTGCCAACAAAGAAGCTTGTCAAAGGTAATGCATGTTTTATATTTTATTTCAGCGTTTGTGTTATCATAACAACCACTACTACTACTGCTCTACTATCATAACAACCCTACTACTACTTCTCTACTATCATAACAACCACTACTACTACTTCTCTACTATCATAACAACCACTACTACTATTGCTCTATTATCATAACAACCACCACTACTACTGCTCTACTATCATAACAACCACTACTACTACTTCTTTACTATCATAACAACCACTACTACCATAACAACCACTACTACTACTGCTCTATTATCATAACAACCACTACTACTACTGCTCTATTATCATAACAACCACTACTACTACGTCTCTACTATCATAACAACCACTACTACTACTTCTCTACTATCATAACAACCACTACTACTATTGCTCTATTATCATAACAACCACCACTACTACTGCTCTACTATCATAACAACCACTACTACTACTTCTTTACTATCATAACAACCACTACTACCATAACAACCACTACTACTACTGCTCTATTATCATAACAACCACTACTACTACTGCTCTATTATCATAACAACCACTACTACTACGTCTCTACTATCATAACAACCACTACTACTACTTCTCTACTATCATAACAACCACTACTACTACTGCTCTACTGTCTTAACCACCACCACCATTGCTCTACTATTATAACATCCACCAGTTCTGCTACAGCAGTTACTATTACCACTACTGCTACTACTTATACTGCTAATTCTACTTGGTCCATGGTCCTTTCTTTGGTCATAGTACAGGCGGATGTGGTCCTGGAGTCTGCGCATGATTCTCCCATCAGTCAGTTTGACAACAAAGGAGACTGGGCCACTCTGACTCAGAATGATACCTGGCAACCAATGTTCGCTGCTTGTGAAGTTGCTAATGTTGTGGATGTAGACAGTGTCACTGGGTTTTAACTGTCTCTCCCTCAGGTGGTGGTCATGTCTCTCTTTTTGTTAATCCTGCTTCCGTTCCACTCGTGATGTCCGGACGCAGTAGACCCAGGTGAGCTTTTGGCTTTCTGCCCATCAACATCTAAGCTGCAGCCTGTCCTGTTGTTGTTTGTGGAGTGATGCGGTACTGGAACAAGAACCGAGAGAGCTTAGTTGCCTCAGAGAATCTCTCCAACACCTGATCCAGATGGTTGAGGTGCTGCAACCAGGATGCTGTGATGTAACCCCTGTAACAAGGATGTCGTCCAGGTACACTGCTACATGAGGGATCCCCTCATGATCCCCTCATTGTCCTCTGGAAAATGGCTGGACTGGACGCCACTCGAAAACCAAGCAGTTGTACCTGAACATGTTGACTTTGACATACTCTTTTGCGTCCTCGTCGAGGAGGAGCTGTTGGTAGGCGTGACTCATGTCAAGCTTTGAGAACATTTTGCCTCCAGCAAGTGTCGCGAACAGGTCCTAAGCATCCAGCTTAGAGGCCCTGTTGATGGTGAGTTTGGAGTCTCCACATATACGCACCGTGCCAACACCCTCAGAAAGGGAATGATTGGAGCTGCCCAGCGGGAGAACTGAATTACATTTACATTTACATTTAAGTCATTTAGCAGACGCTCTTATCCAGAGCGACTTACAAATTGGTGCATTCACCTTATGACATCCAGTGGAACAGCCACTTTACAATAGTGCATCTAAATCTTTTAAGGGGGGGGGGGGTGAGAAGGATTACTTTATCCTATCCTAGGTATTCCTTAAAGAGGTGGGGTTTCAGGTGTCTCCGGAAGGTGGTGATTGACTCCGCTGTCCTGGCGTCGTGAGGGAGTTTGTTCCACCATTGGGGGCCAGAGCAGCGAACAGTTTTGACTGGGCTGAGCGGGAACTGTACTTCCTCAGTGGTAGGGAGGCGAGCAGGCCAGAGGTGGATGAACGCAGTGCCCTTGTTTGGGTGTAGGGCCTGATCAGAGCCTGGAGGTACTGAGGTGCCGTTCCCCTCACAGCTCCGTAGGCAAGCACCATGGTCTTGTAGCGGATGCAAGCTTCAACTGGAAGCCAGTGGAGAGAGCGGAGGAGCGGGGTGACGTGAGAGAACTTGGGAAGGTTGAACACCAGACGGGCTGCGGCGTTCTGGATGAGTTGTAGGGGTTTAATGGCACAGGCAGGGAGTCCAGCCAACAGCGAGTTGCAGTAATCCAGACGGGAGATGACAAGTGCCTGGATTAGGACCTGCGCCGCTTCCTGTGTGAGGCAGGGTCGTACTCTGCGGATGTTGTAGAGCATGAACCTACAGGAACGGGCCACCGCCTTGATGTTAGTTGAGAACGACAGGGTGTTGTCCAGGATCACGCCAAGGTTCTTAGCGCTCTGGGAGGAGGACACAATGGAGTTGTCAACCGTGATGGCGAGATCATGGAACGGGCAGTCCTTCCCCGGGAGGAAGAGCAGCTCCGTCTTGCCGAGGTTCAGCTTGAGGTGGTGATCCGTCATCCACACTGATATGTCTGCCAGACATGCAGAGATGCGATTCGCCACCTGGTCATCAGAAGGGGGAAAGGAGAAGATTAATTGTGTGTCGTCTGCATAGCAATGATAGGAGAGACCATGTGAGGTTATGACAGAGCCAAGTGACTTGGTGTATAGCGAGAATAGGAGAGGGCCTAGAACAGAGCCCTGGGGGACACCAGTGGTGAGAGCGCGTGGTGAGGAGACAGATTCTCGCCACGCCACCTGGTAGGAGCGACCTGTCAGGTAGGACGCAATCCAAGCGTGGGCCGCGCCGGAGATGCCCAACTCGGAGAGGGTGGAGAGGAGGATCTGATGGTTCACAGTATCGAAGGCAGCCGATAGGTCTAGAAGGATGAGAGCAGAGGAGAGAGAGTTAGCTTTAGCAGTGCGGAGCGCCTCCGTGATACAGAGAAGAGCAGTCTCAGTTGAATGACTAGTCTTGAAACCTGACTGATTTGGATCGAGAAGGTCATTCTGAGAGAGATAGCGGGAGAGCTGGCCAAGGACGGCACGTTCAAGAGTTTTGGAGAGAAAAGAAAGAAGGGATACTGGTCTGTAGTTGTTGACATCGGAGGGATCAAGTGTAGGTTTTTTCAGAAGGGGTGCAACTCTCGCTCTCTTGAAGACGGAAGGGACGTAGCCAGCGGTCAGGGATGAGTTGATGAGCGAGGTGAGGTAAGGGAGAAGGTCTCCGGAAATGGTCTGGAGAAGAGAGGAGGGGATAGGGTCAAGCGGGCAGGTTGTTGGGCGGCCGGCCATCACAAGACGCAAGATTTCATCTGGAGAGAGAGGGGAGAAAGAGGTCAGAGCACAGGGTAGGGCAGTGTGAGCAGAACCAGCGGTGTCGTTTGACTTAGCAAACGAGGATCGGATGTCGTCGACCTTCTTTTCAAAATGGTTGACGAAGTCATCTGCAGAGAGGGAGGAGGGGGAGGAGGATTCAGGAGGGAGGAGAAGGTGGCAAAGAGCTTCCTAGGGTTAGAGGCAGATGCTTGGAATTTAGAGTGGTAGAAAGTGGCTTTAGCAGCAGAGACAGAGGAGGAAAATGTAGAGAGGAGGGAGTGAAAGGATGCCAGGTCTGCAGGGAGGCGAGTTTTCCTCCATTTCCGCTCGGCTGCCCGGAGCCCTGTTCTGAATGGGAGTAATGATGTTATGTTTCCTGCAGCCGCTCCAACTCATCCTCAACTCTCTATTTCATGGCGTAAGACACTTTCCTGGATTTGAAAAAGCGAGCCTCGGCCTGAGGATCCAAGAACATCTTAACTGCAGTGCCCTCTTTGAAAATCTCAGGGTACTTTTGAATGACATCCTCAGTCACTGAAGACGGTGTGAGGGCTGAAGCCAGTGTGAGGATTGAAGACGTTGTGAGGGCTGAAGCCGGTGTGAGGACTGAAGACGGTGTGAGGGCTGAAGACGGTGTGAGGACTGAAGACGGTGTGAGGACTGAAGACGGTGTGAGGGCTGAAGACGGTGTGAGGGCTGAAGACGGTGTGAGGGCTGAAGACGGTGTGAGGACTGAAGACGGTGTGAGGGCTGAAGACGGTGTGAGGGCTGAAGACGGTGTGAGGGCTGAAGACGGTGTGAGGGCTGAAGACGGTGTGAGGGCTGAAGACGGTGTGAGGGCTGAAGACGGTGTGAGGACTGAAGACGGTGTGAGGGCTGAAGACGGTGTGAGGGCTGAAGACGGTGTGAGGGCTGAAGACGGTGTGAGGGCTGAAGACGGTGTGAGGGCTGAAGACGGTGTGAGGGCTGAAGCCGGCGTGATGACTGAAGCCGGTGTGAGGACTGAAGACGGTGTGAGGGCTGAATCCGGTGTGAGGGCTGAAGCCGGTGTGAGGGCTGAAGCCGGTGTGAGGGCTGAAGCCAGTGTGAGGGCTGAAGCTGGTGTGAGGGTAGAAGCCTGTTTTGAGCCCCACATTTGTTTGTAGTTCTCCTCACTAATAACAGAGGCAGAGGCCCCGTGTCAACCTCAACCCTCATTTGCTTTCCATCTACCTCCACAGTAGAATAGATAGGCTCTGGGTGTGGCTCACTCACAGTATACATGTTGTAGGAACAATGCTCCTCCTCTATGCTATCTAGGTGATGTGCTGCTGACTGCAGCTTCCTTGCTGTGAACTTGCCCTGCCCAGTCTGCCCACCCTCACCTAGGACCCCTGCAATTTTAACTAAATGTCCCTTTTTGTTGGAACTGTGACAGACAGTATCCTTGAACTTACAATTGTTTGCATAATGTGTTCCCCCAAATCTGAAACATTCCACTGCTTTTCCCCTTCCCCTTAGCCCCAAACTCACAATGTTCAGAGAGCACATGTAATTCAGCAACAAAGTTAGCAACAGACTGACCTGTTTTCCCAAACATGGCAGTTAAATTTGAACATCGGAAAAATCACCGAAGGCTTTGGATTGTGGTGAGTCTGAATGAGAGCAACTAGATCCACAAAAGGAATTTCTCTTGGTCTCCGTGGTGGAGCCATTCCTCATTAGCTTGTAGGTTTTAGCCCCACACACACTCAAGAGAATAGAGCCCTGTTTAGCCTCATCTGTAATTTCCCTAGAAAAAGTGTCCCAACCTTTCCACGTATTCTGTCCTCGTTCTCTTCCACAAACTCAGTGATAGTCCCAAAAATTGCCATTATAATGGCAACTTGTTCTTGATCCTCGTTAGCGATTTCCATTTCCTGCTGATTGTCACCATTGACGTTGCTCTCCAGCAGAGGCTGCTCTCCGTCGCACATTAAGCGAGCTAACTACCTCCGCTGTTTCTTAGCTAGCTAGCACATGGTCCTGTACATGCTAATCAACTTTTATTCTTGTTGCCAAAAATATGTGGTAACTTAACAAGGAATGCCCACAAGCAATTCAATATTACTTTCCTTTACTTTCAACCTAAGAAATAAAAGGTGTATAACCATGTACAAACAGTACAAATACAGAAAAGTGATACAGCCCACTCAACCTGTGGTAGAGTCACATTGGACAGGTACAACTCTGGGTGATCATCAGAGGGGAACAGTCACAGTCAAGGCCAATGCCAATAATAACCATGAACAATATTCAATGTAATTATTTATATAGTGTCAACACTATAACACTACTAATACTACAACTACTACTGTCCAGGGTTATAGTGCCAAGTTGATTTTAATTGCATCACTTCGGGATATAACACTGCTAATACTACAACTACTACTGTCCAGGGTTTATAGTGCCAAGTTGATTTTAATTGCATCACTTCAGGATATGAATTGAAATTCAAGCCTTGGGTTTGAAAAGTCCTCATAGTATTTATTGTCTGACTAAATTGAAATGGCAATGACCCAAACCCTGATATTCTACTGACCTCTCTACTACCTCCTATGCTGTCGTTGCTTAAATCATGCCGGCTCAGTCAGCCGTGTGATTTGACTAATGGGACTTCTGTTGAACATCATTAGCCGTTTAGCCAGACTCCACAGCTACAGCAACAGATGGACCAGGGCATATTGGAACGCAACAACAGACTGAGGTACCTGTATAAAGCTGCCTTTTCAAAGAGAAGACGAGAATCTTTAGAAAAATCACCACTTGACTTTGAGTGTCTCTTCAGTCTTGACCTTCACCAATGACACATTGATATGGATAACTGCCATATTGAAACACAATGACACAGAATAGGAAAAACATACACACATACACTCACAAGAGCTCTGTCTCATCCCTGGGGCTTTCTCTCCACTTGACTGTGCTTTCTCTCTCTCTCTCTCTCTCCCTCTCCCTCAATCCTCTCCCCTCCCTCAATCCTCTCCCTCTCTCTCCCTCTCCCTCTCCCTCTCCCTCTCCCTCTCCTCTCTCCTCTCCCTCTCTCTCCCTCTCTCCCTCTCCCTCTCCCTCCCTCCCTCTCCCTCTCCCTCTCCTCCCTCCCTCTCCCTCTCCCTCTCCCTCTCCCTCTCCCTCTCCCTCTCCCTCTCTCTCTCTCTCTCTCTCTCTCTCTCTCTCTCTCTCTCTCTCTCTCTCTCTCTCCCTCTCCCTCTCCCTCTAGCTGTAGACTGTTTCTTTTGATGGCAGCCTTTTCTCTTCGCACCACCAGCCTGCCAAATCTGGCAGGTGTGTCAAATCCACACAACACCTCTGACCTACTTGGCAGGTGAGGTCAGGTATAGCTGGCGCTGCCACCACACAGCTGGCATGTTCCAGCAAGGTGGTTTTAGGGAAAACATGGGCAGTAGGGGGTAGGGGCAATTCTGTCAAATCGCCACCAATGACATCCTGCCAGACATGTCCACAGACGTGTGGGTACATGGTAGCTGCCTGGGCGGCAAAGTATATATAATCCCATTTCTATCAAGCCCTAGACAAAACAACCAACTGCTTCTCAAATCATATACAAACTACTGCTTGTATCAAACCCTATGCAAACTACTTTAGATCTCAAAAGGAGAAAGGAAACCTTTGTGCACTGCAGAGGTGCTGGTTGTGGAGAGATCCATAAGATCTCAGAGTTACACATTGTGCAACCATTATCCAGAGAAAATGGTGATAGATGCTATAGATCTCACATGAGGCAGTGTGTAACGACACAACTATTACAGTTCAAATCACCAAATCATCGGTCAGTATCTCTCCTCCTGAATGCAGTTAAGACAAGACATAACAACATGACATAATATAAACTGACATAAGAGGAATAACGGAATAATGGAATAGAAGAGGATGTCAGAATGGATGTTGAGAAGCGGCCCTTAAGGAAGCCTGAATGTGAGAAACATCTCCTATCCTCTAGGAATGAATCCTCTTCTTTAGTAATCCCCACACACAGTATAATACCTTCCTATTACCAGATCCATCCTCACTTAACGGCTCCTGTTACTAGAGCCCTCCACCATACTGCACCATTGTTTAGCCTGAGGTACACAGACGTAAGAGCAAGGGCATGCTAAACGCCACAAATAACATGAATAAAAGCAACAACAAATACAGCCTGTGAGTGCACATCTGAACGCTCCGTTTCCCATGCATAGAGAGTTTCCCACGTGGTCTGGATGTTTAACTCTTACCCAGGATCTTGTTTCATAGACTTGGCATTATCAGTGTGTCGGCAGCTAAAGGGCTTTGTCCGCCAACGCCACGAGCAAAGACGATTAAACAACGAGTCAAGCCAAACAAGGAGCATCCTATTGAGACAACAAAGTGTGTGTGTGTGTGTGTGTGTGTGTGTGTGTGTGTGTGTGTGTGTGTGTGTGTGTGTGTGTGTGTGTGTGTGTGTGTGTGTGTGTGTGTGTGTGTGTGTGTGTGTGTGTGTGTGTGTGTGTGTAGACTGTAAAAATGACAATTAAGCATTAGTGTTTTGACAGCCTCTTCTAAAAACAGCCTTTCTCACTATTACAGGCTAAATCTCTTTCTCTCTAATCCCCGACTTGGAAATGGACAATGGACAAACATAGTGCTATAATAACACCCTATCAGAATTCAATTATTGAATTATCTGGCTCACTGTCATCTCTATTTCTACTGAAATGTCTATATGTGTCTCTACTATTCCTTGAGGTTTAGTCAGTCTGTCTGTTTCATCCATTATTTCTTGCAGTCCATTTCTGTCATTCTCTCCCTCTGTCTCTTTGTGCCTCTCTGTCTCTCTCTCTGGTCCTCAGCTTATCTGTAATGACTATAAAACTGTCACAAGTTGTGATGATCCCTCCAAACAACACTGACACACACAAACTAAATATTTCCTTTCATCAGATGGAAGACAGAGAGAAAAAGGAGAGAGGAGGATGAGAGGAAGGTATATAAAAAGAGATTCTCAAGAATAGTAAAGTGCTGCTACTAATGCCTGAACAGGCCTCATCCCCTGTTCAACATCCCTCATTCCTCAGGCCTCATCCCCTGTTCAACATCCCTCATTCCTCAGGCCTCATCCCCTGTTCAACATCCCTCATTCCTCTGGCCTCATCCCCTGTTCAACATCCCTCATTCCTCTGGCCTTATCCCCTGTTCAACATCCCTCATTCCTCTGGCCTCATCCCCTGTTCAACATCCCTCATTCCTCTGGCCTCATCCCCTGTTCAACATCCCTCATTCCTCAGGCCTCATCCTCTGTTCAAGATCCCTCATTCCTCAGGCCTCATTCCCTGTTCAAGATCCCTCATTCCTCATTCCTCAGGCCTCATTCCCCATTCAAGATCCCTCATTCTTCGTTCCTCAAGCCTCATCCTCTGTTCAAGATCCCTCATTCCTCAGGCCTCATTCCCTGTTCAAGATCCCTCATTCCTCATTCCTCAAGCCTCATTCCCTGTTCAAGATCCTTCATTCCTCAGGCCTCATTCCCTGTTCAAGATCCCTCATTCCTCATTCCTCAAGCCCCATTCCCTGTTCAAGATCCCTCATTCCTCAGGCCTCAATCCCTGTTCAAGATCCCTCATTCCTCATTCCTCAGGCCTCATTCCCTGTTCAAGATCCCTCATTCCTCATTCCTCAGGCCTCATCCCCTGTTCAGGGTCCCTCACTCCTCAGGCCTCATCCCCAGTTCATCTCAGCATAGCATTTGCCCCCGTTACCATCATGACCCAACAAATCATCACCATCTCAGTACCCCACCATATTCCCTCAGCCAGTCCCAATTCATTCCCTCCCCCTTCCCCTTGGCCCTAACCCTCCAGTATTTGCAGATCTGTAAGGTGGAAGCAATATGGTGGAAGCTCTAACACAGAACTGCTGACCTTACAGATCTGCAAACATCAAATGGTTAGGACCAAGGGGTAGGTGTAGGGAGTGTCTTGCCTTACCCTTTGCCCTTTGACCTCCATCTTCCCCTTTCTCCTCCCCTCTCCTTTTTACCCCCACCACACCTTAGACCTTCCCCAAGTCTCCCCTCACTCTCTATATCCTTCCCCTTCCTCCTCCCCTGTCCTCACCGTCTCCCTTCCTCCTCCCGTCCTCCCTTATCCTCCCCATCTCGCCCTCCTTCCTCCTCCCCTCCTCCCCTGTCCTCACCGTCTCTCTTCCTCCTCCCGTCCTCCCTTATCCTCCCCATCTCACGCCCTCCTTCCTCCCCCCCTCCTCCCCTGTCCTCACCGTCTCTCTTCCTCCTCCCGTCCTCCCTTATCCTCCCCATCTCACGCCCTCCTTCCTCCTCCCCTCCTCCCCTGTCCTCACTGTCTCTCTTCCTCCTCCCGTCCTCCCTTATCCTCCCCATCTCACGCCCTCCTTCCTCCTCCCCTCCTCCCCTGTCCTCACTGTCTCTCTTCCTCCTCCCGTCCTCCCTTATCCTCCCCATCTCACGCCCTCCTTCCTCCTCCCCTCCTCCCCTGTCCTCACCGTCTCTCTTCCTCCTCCCGTCCTCCCTTATCCTCCCCATCTCACGCCCTCCTTCCTCCTCCCCTCCTCCCCTGTCCTCACCGTCTCTCTTCCTCCTCCCGTCCTATCTTATCCTCCCCATCTCACGCCCTCCTTCCTCCTCCCCTCCACCCCTGTTCTCACCATCTCTCTTCCTCCTCCCGTCCTCCCTTATCCTCCCCATCTCACGCCCTCCTTCCTCCTCCCCTCCTTCACTGTCCTCACCGTCTCCCTCCCTCCTTCCTCCTCTCGTCCTTCCTTGTCCTCGCCGTTTCCCTCCTTCCTCCTCCCTCCCTCCCTCCCTTGTCCTCACCATCTCCCTCCCTCCTTCCTCCTCCCCTCCTCCCCTGTCCTCACCGTCTCCCACCAGCTGCAGCAGGGCCAGGTCGAGGGGGCGTTTCCAGCGGGAGTTCTTGTGCAGGGCGATACCGTAGCCTGTGGTGGCAAATACCTTCCCAGAGCCTATGGTCATCACCTTTGACAAGCAAACATCAATCAATCAATCAAGCAACTACTCACTCACTCCCTCACTCACCCAACCAATCAACCAAGCAATACATCACATTTTGTATTGCTATTTTCACAAATGCAATTTTCACAAAGTGACAGCAACCAGCTATCTAGCTGACAATAAAACACAATAAAGGAGTAAATAAATTGAATACATCAAGTCAAACTTGTCTGGTCATCACCTTACAACCCTCGTCTTTCCTGGCCATGTAGTTCAACACAGCTGCATCGTAGATAAAGGCATCCAACTTCCTGTAGAGAGAGCGGGGGAGTTAAAGAGTTAATAGAACAGGGGGAGGGAGTAGAGAAAGAGAAAGGCAAGAGTTGAGAGAGAACGGAAGTTAGAACGAGAGAGAGGGAGGAGAGAGAAAGGGAGAAAGTGCTAAAGAAAGTGAAAAGTAAAGAGAGTGAAAGACAGAGGGGATGGAAGGTGGAGAGAGAAGGATTTATACAGTACTGTGAGAAAAGAGATGGGAGGTGAGAGAGAAGGACTTATACAGTACTGTGATAAAAGAGATGGGAGGAGAGAGAGAAGGATTTATACAGTACTGTGATAAAAGAGATGGGAGGAGAGAGAGAAGGATTTATACAGTACTGTGAGAAAAGAGATGGGAGGAGAGAGAGAAGGATTTATACAGTACTGTGATAAAAGAGATGGGAGGAGAGAGAGAAGGATTTATACAGTACTGTGATAAAAGAGATGGGAGGAGAGAGAGAAGGATTTATACAGTACTGTGAGAAAAGAGATGGGAGGAGAGAGAGAAGGATTTATACAGTACTGTGATAAAAGAGATGGGAGGAGAGAGAGAGAAGGATTTATACAGTACTGTGATAAAAGAGATGGGAGGAGAGAGAGAAGGATTTATACAGTACTGTGATAAAAGAGATGGGAGGAGAGAGAGAAGGATTTATACAGTACTGTGAGAAAAGAGATGGGAGGAGAGAGAGAGAAGGATTTATACAGTACTGTGAGAAAAGAGATGGGAGGAGAGAGAGAAGGATTTATACAATACTGTGAGAGAAGAGATGGGAGGTGAGAGAGAAGGATTTATACAGTACTGTGAGAAAAGAGATCTGAGGAGAGAGAGAGAAGGATTTATACAGTACTGTGAGAAAAGAGATGGGAGGAGAGAGAGAAGGATTTATACAGTACTGTGAGAAAAGAGATGGGAGGAGAGAGAGAAGGATTTATACAGTACTGTGAGATAATAGATGGGAGGAGACAGAGAAGGATTTATACAGTACTGTGAGAAAAGAGATGGGAGGAGAGAGAGAAGGATTTATACAGTACTGTGAGAAAAGAGATGGGAGGAGAGAGAGAGAAGGATTTATACAGTACTGTGAGAAAAGAGATGGGAGGAGAGAGAGAAGGATTTATACAGTACTGTGAGAAAAGAGATGGGAGGAGAGAGAGAAGGATTTATACAGTACTGTGAGAATAGAGATGGGAGGGGAGAGAGAGAAGGATTTATACAGTACTGTGAGAAAAGAGATGGGAGGAGAGAGAGAAGGATTTATACAGTACTGTGAGAAAAGAGATGGGAGGAAAGAGAGAAGGATTTATACAGTACTGTGAGAATAGAGATGGGAGGAGAGAGAGAGAAGGATTTATACAGTACTGTGAGAAAAGAGATGGGAGGAGAGAGAAGGATTTATACAGTACTGTGTGCAAAGAGATGGGAGGAAAGAGAGAAGGATTTATACAGTACTGTGAGAAAAGAGATGGGAGGAGAGAGAGAAGGATTTATACAGTACTGTGATAAAAGAGATGGGAGGAGAGAGAGAAGGATTTATACAGTACTGTGAGATAAGAGATGGGAGGAGAGAGAGAAGGATTTATACAGTACTGTGATAAAAGAGATGGGGGAGAGAGAGAGAGAAGGATTTATACAGTACTGTGATAAAAGAGATGGGAGGAGAGAGAGAAGGATTTATACAGTACTGTGATAAAAGAGATGGGAGGAGAGAGAGAAGGATTTATACAGTACTGTGAGATAAGAGATGGGAGGAGAGAGAGAAGGATTTATACAGTACTGTGATAAAAGAGATGGGAGGAGAGAGAGAAGGATTTATACAGTACTGTGATAAAAGAGATGGGAGGAGAGAGAGAAGGATTTATACAGTACTGTGATAAAAGAGATGGGAGAGAGAGAGAAGGATTTATACAGTACTGTGATAAAAGAGATGGGAGGAGAGAGAGAAGGATTTATACAGTACTGTGATAAAAGAGATGGGAGGAGAGAGAGAAGGATTTATACAGTACTGTGAGAAAAGAGATGGGAGGAGAGAGAGAAGGATTTATACAGTACTGTGAGAAAAGAGATGGGAGGAGAGAGAGAAGGATTTATACAGTACTGTGAGAATAGAGATGGGAGGAGAGAGAGAGAAGGATTTATACAGTACTGTGAGAAAAGAGATGGGAGGAGAGAGAAGGATTTATACAGTACTGTGTGCAAAGAGATGGGAGGAAAGAGAGAAGGATTTATACAGTACTGTGAGAAAAGAGATGGGAGGAGAGAGAGAGAAGGATTTATACAGTACTGTGAGAAAAGAGATGGGAGGAGAGAGAGAAGGATTTATACAGTACTGTGAGAAAAGAGATGGGAGGAGAGAGAGAGAAGGATTTATACAGTACTGTGAGAAAAGAGATGGGAGGTGAGAGAGAAGGATTCATACAGTACTGTGAGAAAAGAGATGGGAGGAGAGAGAGAGAAGGATTTATACAGTACTGTGAGAAAAGAGATGGGAGGAGAGAGAGAATGATTTATACAGTACTGTGAGAAAAGAGATGGGAGGTGGAGAGAGAATGATTTATACAGTACTGTGAGAAAAGAGATGGGAGGAGAGAGAGAAGGATTTATACAGTACTGTGAGAAAAGAGATGGGAGGAGAGAGAGAGAAGGATTTATACAGTACTGTGAGAAAAGAGATGGGAGGTGAGAGAGAAGGATTTATACAGTACTGTGAGAAAAGAGATGGGAGGAAAGAGAGAAGGATTTATACAGTACTGGAGAGATGGGAGGAGATGGAGAGAGAGAGAAGGATTTATACAGTACTGTGAGAAAAGAGATGGGAGGAGAGAGAAGGATTTATACAGTACTGTGTGCAAAGAGATGGGAGGAAAGAGAGAAGGATTTATACAGTACTGTGAGAAAAGAGATGGGAGGAGAGAGAGAAGGATTTATACAGTACTGTGATAAAAGAGATGGGGGAGAGAGAGAAGGATTTATACAGTACTGTGAGATAAGAGATGGGAGGAGAGAGAGAAGGATTTATACAGTACTGTGATAAAAGAGATGGGAGGAGAGAGAGAGAAGGATTTATACAGTACTGTGATAAAAGAGATGGGAGGAGAGAGAGAAGGATTTATACAGTACTGTGATAAAAGAGATGGGAGGAGAGAGAGAAGGATTTATACAGTACTGTGAGATAAGAGATGGGAGGAGAGAGAGAAGGATTTATACAGTACTGTGATAAAAGAGATGGGAGGAGAGAGAGAGAAGGATTTATACAGTACTGTGATAAAAGAGATGGGAGGAGAGAGAGAAGGATTTATACAGTACTGTGATAAAAGAGATGGGGAGGAGAGAGAGAAGGATTTATACAGTACTGTGATAAAAGAGATGGGAGGAGAGAGAGAAGGATTTATACAGTACTGTGATAAAAGAGACGGGAGGAGAGAGAGAAGGATTTATACAGTACTGTGAGAAAAGAGATGGGAGGAGAGAGAGAAGGATTTATACAGTACTGTGAGAAAAGAGATGGGAGGAGAGAGAGAAGGATTTATACAGTACTGTGAGAATAGAGATGGGAGGAGAGAGAGAGAAGGATTTATACAGTACTGTGAGAAAAGAGATGGGAGGAGAGAGAAGGATTTATACAGTACTGTGTGCAAAGAGATGGGAGGAAAGAGAGAAGGATTTATACAGTACTGTGAGAAAAGAGATGGGAGGAGGAGAGAGAATGATTTATACAGTACTGTGAGAAAAGAGATGGGAGGAGAGAGAGAAGGATTTATACAGTACTGTGAGAAAAGAGATGGGAGGAGAGAGAGAGAAGGATTTATACAGTACTGTGAGAAAAGAGATGGGAGGAGAGAGAGAAGGATTTATACAGTACTGTGAGAAAAGAGATGGGAGGAGAGAGAGAGAAGGATTTATACAGTACTGTGAGAAAAGAGATGGGAGGAGAGAGAGAGAAGGATTTATACAGTACTGTGAGAAAAGAGATGGGAGGAGAGAGAGAAGGATTTATACAGTACTGTGAGAAAAGAGATGGGAGGAGAGAGAGAGAAGGATTTATACAGTACTGTGAGAAAAGAGATGGGAGGAGAGAGAGAAGGATTTATACAGTACTGTGAGAAAAGAGATGGGAGGAGAGAGAGAGAAGGATTTATACAGTACTGTGAGAAAAGAGATGGGAGGAGAGAGAGAAGGATTTATACAGTACTGTGATAAAAGAGATGGGAGGAGAGAGAGAAGGATTTATACAGTACTGTGATAAAAGAGATGGGAGGAGAGAGAGAAGGATTTATACAGTACTGTGAGAAAAGAGATGGGAGGAGAGAGAGAAGGATTTATACAGTACTGTGATAAAAGAGATGGGAGGAGAGAGAGAAGGATTTATACAGTACTGTGAGAAAAGAGATGGGAGGAGAGAGGGAAGGATTTATACAGTACTGTGATAAAAGAGATGGGAGGAGAGAGAGAAGGATTTATACAGTACTGTGAGATAAGAGATGGGAGGAGAGAGAGAAGGATTTATACAGTACTGTGATAAAAGAGATGGGAGGAGAGAGAGAGAAGGATTTATACAGTACTGTGATAAAAGAGATGGGAGGAGAGAGAGAAGGATTTATACAGTACTGTGATAAAAGAGATGGGAGGAGAGAGAGAGAAGGATTTATACAGTACTGTGAGAAAAGAGATGGGAGGAGAGAGAGAAGGATTTATACAGTACTGTGAGAAAAGAGATGGGAGGAGAGAGAGAAGGATTTATACAGTACTGTGAGATAAGAGATGGGAGGAGAGAGAGAAGGATTTATACAGTACTGTGATAAAAGAGATGGGAGGAGAGAGAGAGAAGGATTTATACAGTACTGTGATAAAAGAGATGGGAGGAGAGAGAGAAGGATTTATACAGTACTGTGATAAAAGAGATGGGAGGAGAGAGAGAAGGATTTATACAGTACTGTGATAAAGAGATGGGAGAGAGAGAGAAGGATTTATACAGTACTGTGATAAAAGAGACGGGAGGAGAGAGAGAAGGATTTATACAGTACTGTGAGAAAAGAGATGGGAGGAGAGAGAAGGATTTATACAGTACTGTGAGAAAAGAGATGGGAGGAGAGAGAAGGATTTATACAGTACTGTGAGAATAGAGATGGGAGGAGAGAGAGAGAAGGATTTATACAGTACTGTGAGAAAAGAGATGGGAGGAGAGAGAGAAGGATTTATACAGTACTGTGAGAAAAGAGATGGGAGGAAAGAGAGAAGGATTTATACAGTACTGTGAGAATAGAGATGGGAGGAGAGAGAGAGAAGGATTTATACAGTACTGTGAGAAAAGAGATGGGAGGAGAGAGAGAAGGATTTATACAGTACTGTGTGCAAAGAGATGGGAGGAAAGAGAGAAGGATTTATACAGTACTGTGATAAAAGAGATGGGAGGAGAGAGAAGGATTTATACAGTACTGTGAGATAAGAGATGGGAGGAGAGAGAGAAGGATTTATACAGTACTGTGATAAAAGAGATGGGAGGAGAGAGAGAGAAGGATTTATACAGTACTGTGATAAAAGAGATGGGAGAGAGAGAGAAGGATTTATACAGTTCTGTGATAAAAGAGATGGGAGGAGAGAGAAGGATTTATACAGTACTGTGAGATAAGAGATGGGAGGAGAGAGAGAAGGATTTATACAGTACTGTGATAAAAGAGATGGGAGGAGAGAGAGAGAAGGATTTATACAGTACTGTGATAAAAGAGATGGGAGGAGAGAGAGAAGGATTTATACAGTACTGTGATAAAAGAGATGGGAGGAGAGAGAGAGAAGGATTTATACAGTACTGTGAGAAAAGAGATGGGAGGAGAGAGAGAAGGATTTATACAGTACTGTGAGAAAAGAGATGGGAGGAGAGAGAGAAGGATTTATACAGTACTGTGAGAAAAGAGATGGGAGGTGAGAGAGAAGGATTTATATAGTACTGTGAGAAAAGAGATGGGAGGAGAGAGAGAGAAGGATTTATACAGTACTGTGAGAAAAGAGATGGGAGGAGGAGAGAGAGAAGGATTTATACAGTACTGTGAGAAAAGAGATGGGAGGAGAGAGAGAGAAGGATTTATACAGTACTGTGATAAAAGAGATGGGAGGAGAGAGAGAGAAGGATTTATACAGTACTGTGATAAAAGAGATGGGAGGAGAGAGAGAAGGATTTATACAGTACTGTGATAAAAGAGATGGGAGGAGAGAGAGAAGGATTTATACAGTACTGTGATAAAAGAGACGGGAGGAGAGAGAGAAGGATTTATACAGTACTGTGAGAAAAGAGATGGGAGGAGAGAGAGAAGGATTTATACAGTACTGTGAGAAAAGAGATGGGGGAGAGAGAGAAGGATTTATACAGTACTGTGAGAATAGAGATGGGAGGAGAGAGAGAGAAGGATTTATACAGTACTGTGAGAAAAGAGATGGGAGGAGAGAGAGAAGGATTTATACAGTACTGTGAGAAAAGAGATGGGAGGAAAGAGAGAAGGATTTATACAGTACTGTGAGAATAGAGATGGGAGGAGAGAGAGAGAAGGATTTATACAGTACTGTGAGAAAAGAGATGGGAGGAGAGAGAGAAGGATTTATACAGTACTGTGTGCAAAGAGATGGGAGGAAAGAGAGAAGGATTTATACAGTACTGTGAGAAAAGAGATGGGAGGAGAGAGAGAGAAGGATTTATACAGTACTGTGAGAAAAGAGATGGGAGGAGAGAGAGAAGGATTTATACAGTACTGTGATAAAAGAGATGGGAGGAGAGAGAGAGAAGGATTTATACAGTACTGTGATAAAAGAGATGGGAGGAGAGAGAGGAGGATTTATACAGTACTGTGATAAAAGAGACGGGAGGAGAGAGAGAAGGATTTATACAGTACTGTGAGAAAAGAGATGGGAGGAGAGAGAGAAGGATTTATACAGTACTGTGAGAAAAGAGATGGGAGGAGAGAGAGAAGGATTTATACAGTACTGTGAGAATAGAGATGGGAGGAGAGAGAGAGAAGGATTTATACAGTACTGTGAGAAAAGAGATGGGAGGAGAGAGAGAAGGATTTATACAGTACTGTGAGAAAAGAGATGGGAGGAAAGAGAGAAGGATTTATACAGTACTGTGAGAATAGAGATGGGAGGAGAGAGAGAGAAGGATTTATACAGTACTGTGAGAAAAGAGATGGGAGGAGAGAGAGAAGGATTTATACAGTACTGTGTGCAAAGAGATGGGAGGAAAGAGAGAAGGATTTATACAGTACTGTGATAAAAGAGATGGGAGGAGAGAGAGAAGGATTTATACAGTACTGTGAGATAAGAGATGGGAGGAGAGAGAGAAGGATTTATACAGTACTGTGATAAAAGAGATGGGAGGAGAGAGAGAGAAGGATTTATACAGTACTGTGATAAAAGAGATGGGAGGAGAGAGAGAAGGATTTATACAGTACTGTGATAAAAGAGATGGGAGGAGAGAGAGAAGGATTTATACAGTACTGTGAGATAAGAGATGGGAGGAGAGAGAGAAGGATTTATACAGTACTGTGATAAAAGAGATGGGAGGAGAGAGAGAGAAGGATTTATACAGTACTGTGAGAAAAGAGATGGGAGGAGAGAGAGAAGGATTTATACAGTACTGTGATAAAAGAGATGGGAGGAGAGAGAGAAGGATTTATACAGTACTGTGAGAAAAGAGATGGGAGGAGAGAGAGAAGGATTTATACAGTACTGTGAGAAAAGAGATGGGAGGAGAGAGAGAAGGATTTATACAGTACTGTGAGAAAAGAGATGGGAGGAGAGAGAGAAGGATTTATACAGTACTGTGAGAATAGAGATGGGAGGAGAGAGAGAGAAGGATTTATACAGTACTGTGATAAAAGAGATGGGAGGAGAGAGAGAAGGATTTATACAGTACTGTGATAAAAAGAGATGGGAGGAGAGAGAGAAGGATTTATACAGTACTGTGAGATAATAGATGGGAGGAGAGAGAGAAGGATTTATACAGTACTGTGAGAAAAGAGATGGGAGGAGAGAGAGAAGGATTTATACAGTACTGTGAGAATAGAGATGGGAGGAGAGAGAGAGAAGGATTTATACAGTACTGTGAGAAAAGAGATGGGAGGAGAGAGAGAAGGATTTATACAGTACTGTGAGAAAAGAGATGGGAGGAAAGAGAGAAGGATTTATACAGTACTGTGAGAATAGAGATGGGAGGGAGAGAGAGAGAAGGATTTATACAGTACTGTGAGAAAAGAGATGGGAGGAGAGAGAAGGATTTATACAGTACTGTGTGCAAAGAGATGGGAGGAAAGAGAGAAGGATTTATACAGTACTGTGAGAAAAGAGATGGGAGGAGAGAGAGAGAAGGATTTATACAGTACTGTGAGAAAAGAGATGGGAGGAGAGTGATAATGATTTATACAGTACTGTGAGAAAAGAGATGGGAGGAGAGAGAGAAGGATTTATACAGTACTGTGAGAAAAGAGATGGGAGGTGAGAGAGAAGGATTTATACAGTACTGTGAGAAAAGAGATGGGAGGAGAGAGAGAGAAGGATTTATACAGTACTGTGAGAAAAGAGATGGGAGGAGAGAGAGAAGGATTTATACAGTACTGTGAGAGAAGAGATGGGAGGTGAGAGAGAAGGATTTATACAGTACTGTGAGAAAAGAGATGGGAGGAGAGAGAGAGAAGGATTTATACAGTACTGTGAGAAAAGAGATGGGAGGAGAGAGAGAAGGATTTATACAGTACTGTGATAAAAGAGATGGGAGGAGAGAGAGAAGGATTTATACAGTACTGTGATAAAAGAGATGGGAGGAGAGAGAGAAGGATTTATACAGTACTGTGATAAAAGAGATGGGAGGAGAGAGAGAAGGATTTATACAGTACTGTGAGATAAGAGATGGGAGGAGAGAGAGAAGGATTTATACAGTACTGTGATAAAAGAGATGGGAGGAGAGAGAGAGAAGGATTTATACAGTACTGTGATAAAAGAGATGGGAGGAGAGAGAGAAGGATTTATACAGTACTGTGATAAAAGAGATGGGAGGAGAGAGAGAAGGATTTATACAGTACTGTGATAAAAGAGATGGGAGGAGAGAGAGAAGGATTTATACAGTACTGTGATAAAAGAGATGGGAGGAGATAGAGAAGGATTTATACAGTACTGTGAGAAAAGAGATGGGAGGAGAGAGAGAAGGATTTATACAGTACTGTGATAAAAGAGATGGGAGGAGAGAGAGAAGGATTTATACAGTACTGTGAGATAAGAGATGGGAGGAGAGAGAGAAGGATTTATACAGTACTGTGATAAAAGAGATGGGAATAGAGAGAGAGAAGGATTTATACAGTACTGTGATAAAAGAGATGGGAGGAGAGAGAGATAAGGATTTATACAGTACTGTGATAAAAGAGATGGGAGGAGAGAGAGAAGGATTTATACAGTACTGTGAGATAAGAGATGGGAGGAGAGAGAAAGGATTTATACAGTACTGTGATAAAAGAGATGGGAGAGAGAGAGAGAAGGATTTATACAGTACTGTGATAAAAGAGATGGGAGGAGAGAGAGAAGGATTTATACAGTACTGTGATAAAAGAGATGGGAGGAGAGAGAGAAGGATTTATACAGTACTGTGATAAAAGAGATGGGAGGAGAGAGAGAAGGATTTATACAGTACTGTGATAAAAGAGACGGGAGGAGAGAGAGAAGGATTTATACAGTACTGTGAGAAAAGAGATGGGAGGAGAGAGAGAAGGATTTATACAGTACTGTGAGAAAAGAGATGGGAGGAGAGAGAGAAGGATTTATACAGTACTGTGAGAATAGAGATGGGAGGAGAGAGAGAGAAGGATTTATACAGTACTGTGAGAAAAGAGATGGGAGGAGAGAGAGAAGGATTTATACAGTACTGTGAGAAAAGAGATGGGAGGAAAGAGAGAAGGATTTATACAGTACTGTGAGAATAGAGATGGGAGGAGAGAGAGAGAAGGATTTATACAGTACTGTGAGAAAAGAGATGGGAGGAGAGAGAGAAGGATTTATACAGTACTGTGTGCAAAGAGATGGGAGGAAAGAGAGAAGGATTTATACAGTACTGTGAGAAAAGAGATGGGAGGTGAGAGAGAAGGATTTATACAGTACTGTGAGAAAAGAGATGGGAGGAGAGAGAGAAGGATTTATACAGTACTGTGAGAATAGAGATGGGAGGAGAGAGAGAAGGATTTATACAGTACTGTGATAAAAGAGATGGGAGGAGAGACAGAAGGATTTATACAGTACTGTGATAAAAGAGATGGTAGGAGAGAGAGAAGGATTTATACAGTACTGTGATAAAAGAGATGGGAGGAGAGAGAGAAGGATTTATACAGTACTGTGAGAAAAGAGATGGGAGGAGAGAGAGAAGGATTTATACAGTACTGTGATAAAAGAGATGGGAGGAGAGAGAGAAGGATTTATACAGTACTGTGAGATAAGAGATGGGAGGAGAGAGAGAAGGATTTATACAGTACTGTGATAAAAGAGATGGGAGGAGAGAGAGAAGGATTTATACAGTACTGTGATAAAAGAGATGGGAGGAGAGAGAGAAGGATTTATACAGTACTGTGATAAAAGAGATGGGAGGAGAGAGAGAAGGATTTATACAGTACTGTGAGAAAAGAGATGGGAGGAGAGAGAGAAGGATTTATACAGTACTGTGAGAATAGAGATGGGAGGAGAGAGAGAGAATGATTTATACAGTACTGTGAGAAAAGAGATGGGAGGAGAGAGAGAAGGATTTATACAGTACTGTGAGAAAAGAGATGGGAGGTAGAGAGAGAATGATTTATACAGTACTGTGAGAAAAGAGATGGGAGGTGGAGAGAGAATGATTTATACAGTACTGTGAGAAAAGAGATGGGAGGAGAGTGATAATGATTTATACAGTACTGTGAGAAAAGAGATGGGAGGAGAGAGAGAAGGATTTATACAGTACTGTGAGAATAGAGATGGGAGGTGAGAGAGAAGGATTTATACAGTACTGTGAGAAAAGAGATGGGAGGAGAGAGAGAAGGATTGATACAGTACTGTGAGAATAGAGATGGGAGAGAGAGAGAAGGATTTATACAGTACTGTGAGAAAAGAGATGGGAGGAGAGAGAGAAGGATTTAAGTTTAAGCACAAACACACCGAGAGAACACACAGGGGAGGAAATAACCAGAGAGAGAGAGAGCGAGAGAGAGGGTTGGTGGGTGGGAGGGCATATATTAAAGAAAGGAAAGTTTAAAAATGATGGAGATAAAGAGAGGCTGAGGTAGAGCAGAAAGAGAGAGAGAGAGAAGGATTTATACAGTACTGTGATAAAAGAGATGGGAGGAGAGAGAGAGAAGGATTTATACAGTACTGTGATAAAAGAGATGGGAGGAGAGAGAGAAGGATTTATACAGTACTGTGATAAAAGAGATGGGAGGAGAGAGAGAAGGATTTATACAGTACTGTGATAAAAGAGATGGGAGGAGAGAGAGAAGGATTTATACAGTACTGTGAGAATAGAGATGGGAGGAGAGAGAGAAGGATTTATACAGTACTGTGAGAAAAGAGATCGGAGGTGAGAGAGAGAAGGATTTATACAGTACTGTGAGAAAAGAGATCGGAGGTGAGAGAGAAGGATTTATACAGTACTGTGAGAAAAGAGATGGGAGGAGAGAGAGAAGGATTTATACAGTACTGTAAGAAAAGAGATGGGAGGAGAGAGAGAAGGATTGATACAGTACTGTGAGAAAAGCGATGGGAGGAGAGAGAAGGATTTAAGTTTAAGCACAAACACACCGAGAGAACACACAGGGGAGGAAATAACCAGAGAGAGAGAGAGCGAGAGAGAGGGTTGGTGGGTGGGAGGGCATATATTAAAGAAAGGAAAGTTTAAAAAATGATGGAGATAAAGAGAGGCTGAGGTAGAGCGAAAGAGAGAGAGAGAGAAGAGGGGTGAGAGACAGAGGGAGCGACAGAGAACATCTCATTCCCAGCACATTAACAGTGTTCTATAAATGGGGTGGCGAGGCAATCGGGGAGAGATGATGACAGGGGCTTTGTGACAGTAAACTGTAAGGATTATACAACCCATCACACATATGATGCAGATTTAACAAGAGAAGAAGAGAGGATGATGGAAAAGAGGAGAGGTATGCAGAGAGAAGGAGAGGAGAGTGGAGAGGAGAGGTATGCAGAGAGAAGGAGATGAGAGTGGAGAGGAGAGGGATGCAGAGAGAAGGAGAGGAGAGTTTCGAGGGGAGGGATGCAGAGAGAAGGAGAGGAGAGTGGAGAGGAGAGGGATGCAGAGAGAAGGAGAGGAGAGTGTAGAGGGGAGGGATGGGTAGAGGAGAGGGATGCAGACAGAAGGAGAGGAGAGTGTAGAGGTGAGGGATGGGTAGAGGAGAGGGATGCAGAGAGAAGGAGAGGAGAGTGTAGAGGGGAGGGATGGAGAGAGGAGAGGGATGCAGAGAGAAGGAGAGGAGAGTGGAGAGGGGAAGGATGGGTAGAGGAGAGGGATGCAGAGAGAAGGAGAGGAGAGTGTAGAGGGGAGGGATGGAGAGAGGAGAGGAGAGAGTAGAGGGGAGGTATGCAGAGAGAAGGAGAGGAGAGTGGAGAGGAGAGGGATGGAGAGAGAAGGAGAGGAGAGTGTAGAGGGGAGGGATGGAGAGAGACGGAGAGGAGAGAGTAGAGGGGAGGGATGCAGAGAGAAGGAGAGGAGAGTGTAGAGGGGAGGGATGGGGAGAGGGGAGGGATGCAGAGAGAAGGAGAGGAGAGTGTAGAGGGGAGGGATGGGTAGAGGAGAGGGATGCAGAGAGAAGGAGAGGAGAGTGTAGAGGGGAGGTATGCAGAGAGAAGGAGAGGAGAGTGAGGAGAAGAGGGATGGAGAGAGAAGGAGAGGAGAGGGTAGAGAGGGGGATGGAGAGAGAAGGAGAGGAGAGAGTAGAGGAGAGGGATGCAGAGAGAAGGAGAGGAGAGGGTAGAGGGGAGGGATGGAGAGAGAAGGAGAGGAGAGAGTAGAGGAGAGGGATGCAGAGAGAAGGAGAGGAGAGGGTATAGGAGAGGAGAGGAGAGGGTAGAGGAGAGGGATGGAGAGAGGACAGGAGAGGGTAGAGGGGAGGGATGGAGAGAGGACGTGAGAGAGTAGAGGAGAGGGATGGAGAGAGGACAGGAGAGGGTAGAGGAGAGGGATGGAGAGAGGACAGGAGAGGGTAGAGGAGAGGGATGGGAGAGAGGACAGGAGAGGGATGGAGAGAGGACAGGAGAGGGTAGAGGAGAGAGGATGGAGAGAGGACAGGAGAGAGTAGAGGGGTGGAGAGACGACAGGAGACGGTAGAGGAGAGGGATGGGGAGAGGACAGGAGAGGGTAGAAGAGAGGGATGGAGAGAGGACAGGAGAGGGTAGAAGAGAGGGATGGAGAGAGGACAGGAGAGAGTAGAGGAGAGGGATGGAGAGAGGACAGGAGAGAGTAGAGGAGAGGGATGGAGAGAGGACAGGACAGGGTAGAGGTGAGGGATGGAGAGAGGACAGGAGAGAGTAGAGGGATGGAGAGAGGACAGGAGACGGTAGAGGAGAGGGATGGAGAGAGGACACGAGATGGTAGAGGAGAGGGATGGAGAGAGGACAGGAGAGGGTAGAGGAGAGGGATGAAGAGAGGACAGGAGAGGGTAGAGGAGAGGGATGGAGAGAGGACAGGAGAGGGGGGAGTATTTTACTGTTTCTGTAATATAGAGTGGGACAGAGAGGACATTTTAGGGTGAGAAGTTTTAGGGTGAGAGGTTGATATTGTGAGAGGGATGGGAATCATCTCATAGACATAGTTCAGATCCCAGAGGGGACACAAAGAAAGACAGACCCAGTCTTGAGGTTGTTAATGGCGTCCTCCACCCCTCTCTGGTTATATTTGACCATGTAATGGTGCATGCCAGGGTAGTTACTGCGGATGTTCTTCTCTGTACTTCCATTGGGCACCGTTCCAAACTTCAGAGGGGGGTACTGCTCTGTGGGGTGCTGGAACTGAAAGAGAGGTGAGAAAGGGGAATTTGAGTTGGGCTAAACATCCCTATTTTATGAAGAAACGCCGATATGCACCTACAGAGCGCCTATATTTGAATAGAGAGGGGAGAAGCCTGTGCTTTGCTACAGTACAAGGAAGTATATTTTTTTCTACATCAGAGAACCATAGAGCCTAAACCACATAAACAGTAGGAATCCACTTGTATTGTAAAATAAGTGTATCTGTAGCCATGTCCAATCACCATAACACTGAGCAGTATCACTACAACAAAGTATTGACCATAAAGCACTAAGCTGTAATAGACCATGACAGTACACTCAACATCAAGCTCAAAATACCATGCTATCATATTCAACCAAAACATTGAACATCAGAAAGCAGAGAGAGAGAGAGAGAGAGAGAGAGAGAGAGAGAGAGGGAGCCTGGACATCAATGTGTACTTGCGAGTGAAATGTATGTTAAACTGAACATGTTTTTAAACATTGGTACATCAGAATATAACCCTTACCTATAACCCTTACCTATAACCCTTACCTATAACCCTTACCTATAACCCTTACCTATAACCCTTACCTATAACCCTTACCTATAACCCTTACCTATAACCCTTACCTATAACCCTTACCTATAACCCTTACCTATAACCCTTACCTATAACCCTTACCTATAACCCTTACCTATAACCCTTACCTATAACCTTTACCTATAACCCTTACCTATAACCCTTACCTATAACCCTTACCTATAACCCTTACCTATAACCCTTACCTATAACCCTTACCTATAACCCTTACCTATAACCCTTACCTATAACCCTTACCTATAACCCTTACCTATAACCCTTACCTATAACCCTTACCTATAACCCTTACCTATACCCTTTACCTATAACCCTTACCTATAACCCTTACCTATAACCCTTACCTATAACCCTTACCTATAACCCTTACCTATAACCTTTACCTATAACCCTTACCCACCTTACGAAAAAACCACACCATCATTCTTCTATGTTTACCTTTTTGTCTGAGAGTCCAGAGACAGTGTCTATGTACTCCTCCTGGATCATGAAGGCAGCCAGGTTGGCTGTGTAGGAAGCCAGGAAGATGACAGCGAAGAAGGCCCAGATCAGCACCATGATCTTACTGGTGGTTCCTCTGGGGTTCTCCACTGGGACCGAGTTATTGAACACAATGGCCCACAGCAACCACACAGACTTTCCTATGGTGAACGTAGAGCCTCCTGCCTCTGGATGGAGAGAGGGAGAGGAGGGGGTGGGGGGAGACCAGGGTTGGGGCAGAGAGGGAGTTTGGTGGGGTGGGGTATGAGGGAGAGAGAGAGAGAGGGAGGACGTGAGGGAAAAGGAGGAGGAGAGTCCCTCACTGGAAAAGTATGAGTGCATCCAGTCAACAGTCCTCTCAATAGAGCTTTAAATGAATGCCTGCAGTGTTAAAGGGATACCAGCATGCTAGCAGATACCAATAGAGCTTTAAATGAAGGCCGGCAGTGTTAACGGGATACCAGCATGCTAGCAGATACCACTAGAGCTTTAAATGGCCTGCAGTGTTAAAGGGATACCAGCATGCTAGCAGATACCAATAGAGCTTTAAATGAAGGCCTGCAGTGTTAACGGGTTACCAGCATGCTAGCAGATACCAATAGAGCTTTAAATGAAGGCCTGCAGTGTTAACGGGTTACCAGCATGCTAGCAGATACCAATAGATCTTTAAATGAAGGCCTGCAGTGTTAAAGGGATACCAGCATGCTAGCAGATACCAATAGATCTTTAAATGAAGGCCTGCAGTGTTAAAGGGATACCAGCATGCTAGCAGATACCAATAGAGCTTTAAATGAAGGCCTGCAGTGTTAAAGGGATACCAGCATGCTAGCAGATACCAATAGAGCTTTAAATGAAGGCCTAAAGGGATACCAGTGTTAAAGGGATACCAGCATGCTAGCAGATACCAATAGAGCTTTAAATGAAGGCCTGCAGTGTTAAAGGGATACCAGCATGCTAGCAGATACCAATAGAGCTTTAAATGAAGGCCTGCAGTGTTAAAGGGATACCAGCATGCTAGCAGATACCAATAGATCTTTAAATGAAGGCCTGCAGTGTTAAAGGGATACCAGCATGCTAGCAGATACCAATAGAGCTTTAAATGAAGGCCTGCAGTGTTAAAGGGATACCAGCATGCTAGCAGATACCAATAGATCTTTAAATGAAGGCCTGCAGTGTTAAAGGGATACCAGCATGCTAGCAGATACCAATAGATCTTTAAATGAAGGCCTGCAGTGTTAAAGGGATACCAGCATGCTAGCAGATACCAATAGAGCTTTAAATGAAGGCCTGCAGTGTTAAAGGGATACCAGCATGCTAGCAGATACCAATAGAGCTTTAAATTAAGGCCTGCAGTGTTAAGGGATACCAGCATGCTAGCAGATACCAATAGAGCTTTAAATGAAGGCCTGCAGTGTTAAAGGGATACCAGCATGCTAGCAGATACCAATAGATCTTTAAATGAAGGCCTGCAGTGTTAAAGGGATACCAGCATGCTAGCAGATACCAATAGATCTTTAAATGAAGGCCTGCAGTGTTAAAGGGATACCAGCATGCTAGCAGATACCAATAGAGCTTTAAATGAAGGCCTGCAGTGTTAAAGGGATACCAGCATGCTAGCAGATACCAATAGATCTTTAAATGAAGGCCTGCAGTGTTAAAGGGATACCAGCATGCTAGCAGATACCAATAGAGCTTTAAATTAAGGCCTGCAGTGTTAACGGGATACCAGCATGCTAGCAGATACCAATAGAGCTTTAAATGAAGGCCTGCAGTGTTAAAGGGATACCAGCATGCTAGCAGATACCAATAGATCTTTAAATGAAGGCCTGCAGTGTTAAAGGGATACCAGCATGCTAGCAGATACCAATAGAGCTTTAAATGAAGGCCTGCAGTGTTAACGGGATACCAGCATGCTAGCAGATACCAATAGAGCTTTAAATGAAGGCCTGCAGTGTTAACGGGATACCAGCATGCTAGCAGATACCAATAGAGCTTTAAATGAAGGCCTGCAGTGTTAACGGGATACCAGCATGCTAGCAGATACCAATAGAGCTTTAAATGAAGGCCTGCAGTGTTAAAGGGATACCAGCATGCTAGCAGATACCAATAGAGCTTTAAATGAAGGCCTGCAGTGTTAAAGGGATACCAGCATGCTAGCAGATACCAATAGAGCTTTAAATGAAGGCCTGCAGTGTTAACGGGTTACCAGCATGCTAGCAGATACCAATAGAGCTTTAAATTAAGGCCTGCAGTGTTAAAGGGATACCAGCATGCTAGCAGATACCAATAGAGCTTTAAATGAAGGCCTGCAGTGTTAACGGGATACCAGCATGCTAGCAGATACCAATAGAGCTTTAAATGAAGGCCTGCAGTGTTAACGGGATACCAGCATGCTAGCAGATACCAATAGAGCTTTAAATGAAGGCCTGCAGTGTTAAAGGGATACCAGCATGCTAGCAGATACCAATAGAGCTTTAAATGAAGGCCTGCAGTGTTAAAGGGATACCAGCATGCTAGCAGATACCAATAGAGCTTTAAATGAAGGCCTGCAGTGTTAACGGGATACCAGCATGCTAGCAGATACCAATAGAGCTTTAAATGAAGGCCTGCAGTGTTAACGGGATACCAGCATGCTAGCAGATACCAATAGAGCTTTAAATGAAGGCCTGCAGTGTTAAAGGGATACCAGCATGCTAGCAGATACCAATAGAGCTTTAAATGAAGGCCTGCAGTGTTAAAGGGATACCAGCATGCTAGCAGATACCAATAGAGCTTTAAATGAAGGCCTGCAGTGTTAACGGGTTACCAGCATGCTAGCAGATACCAATAGAGCTTTAAATTAAGGCCTGCAGTGTTAAAGGGATACCAGCATGCTAGCAGATACCAATAGAGCTTTAAATGAAGGCCTGCAGTGTTAAAGGGATACCAGCATGCTAGCAGATACCAATAGAGCTTTAAATTAAGGCCTGCAGTGTTAACGGGATACCAGCATGCTAGCAGATACCAATAGAGCTTTAAATGAAGGCCTGCAGTGTTAACGGGATACCAGCATGCTAGCAGATACCAATAGAGCTTTAAATGAAGGCCTGCAGTGTTAAAGGGATACCAGCATGCTAGCAGATACCAATAGAGCTTTACATGAAGGCCTGCAGTGTTAACGGGATACCAGCATGCTAGCAGATACCACTAGAGCTTTAAATGGCCTGCAGTGTTAAGGGATACCAGCATGCTAGCAGATACCAATAGAGCTTTAAATGAAGGCCTGCAGTGTTATCGGGTTACCAGCATGCTAGCAGATACCACTAGAGCTTTAAATTAAGGCCTGCAGTGTTAAAGGGATACCAGCATGCTAGCAGATACCAATAGAGCTTTAAATGAAGGCCTGCAGTGTTAAAGGGATACCAGCATGCTAGCAGATACCAATAGAGCTTTAAATGAAGGCCTGCAGTGTTAACGGGATACCAGCATGCTAGCAGATACCAATAGAGCTTTAAATGAAGGCCTGCAGTGTTAAAGGGATACCAGCATGCTAGCAGATACCAATAGAGCTTTAAATGAAGGCCTGCAGTGTTAAAGGGATACCAGCATGCTAGCAGATACCAATAGAGCTTTAAATGAAGGCCGGCAGTGTTAACGGGATACCAGCATGCTCGCAGATACCAATAGAGCTTTAAATGAAGGGGCCTGCAGTGTTAAAGGGATACCAGCATGCTAGCAGATACCAATAGAGCTTTAAATGAAGGCCTGCAGTGTTAACGGGTTACCAGCATGCTAGCAGATACCAATAGAGCTTTAAATGAAGGCCTGCAGTGTTAACGGGTTACCAGCATGCTAGCAGATACCAATAGAGCTTTAAATGAAGGCCTGCAGTGTTAACGGGATACCAGCATGCTAGCAGATACCAATAGAGCTTTAAATGAAGGCATGCAGTGTTAACGGGTTACCAGCATGCTAGCAGATACCAATAGAGCTTTAAATGAAGGCCGGCAGTGTTAAAGGGATACCAGCATGCTAGCAGATACCACTAGAGCTTTAAATGGCCTGCAGTGTTAAAGGGATACCAGCATGCTAGCAGATACCAATAGAGCTTTAAATGGCCTGCAGTGTTAAAGGGATACCAGCATGCTAGCAGATACCAATAGAGCTTTAAATGAAGGCCTGCAGTGTTAAAGGGATACCAGCATGCTAGCAGATACCAATAGAGCTTTAAATGAAGGCCTGCAGTGTTAAAGGGATACCAGCATGCTAGCAGATACCAATAGAGCTTTAAATGAAGGCCTGCAGTGTTAACGGGATACCAGCATGCTAGCAGATACCAATAGAGCTTTAAATGAAGGCCTGCAGTGTTAAAGGGATACCAGCATGCTAGCAGATACCAATAGAGCTTTAAATGAAGGCCGGCAGTGTTAACGGGATACCAGCATGCTAGCAGATACCAATAGAGCTTTAAATGAAGGCCTGCAGTGTTAACGGGATACCAGCATGCTAGCAGATACCAATAGAGCTTTAAATGAAGGCCTGCAGTGTTAAAGGGATACCAGCATGCTAGCAGATACCAATAGAGCTTTAAATGAAGGCCTGCAGTGTTAACGGGATACCAGCATGCTAGCAGATACCAATAGAGCTTTAAATGAAGGCCTGCAGTGTTAAAGGGATACCAGCATGCTAGCAGCTTTAAATTAAGGCCTGCAGTGTTAAAGGGATACCAGCATGCTACCAATAGAGCTTTAAATGAAGGCCGGCAGTGTTAACGGGATACCAGCATGCTAGCAGATACCAATAGAGCTTTAAATGAAGGCCTGCAGTGTTAAAGGGATACCAGCATGCTAGCAGATACCAATAGAGCTTTACATGAAGGCCTGCAGTGTTAACGGGATACCAGCATGCTAGCAGATACCACTAGAGCTTTAAATGGCCTGCAGTGTTAAAGGGATACCAGCATGCTAGCAGATACCAATAGAGCTTTACATGAAGGCCTGCAGTGTTATCGGGTTACCAGCATGCTAGCAGATACCACTAGAGCTTTAAATTAAGGCCTGCAGTGTTAAAGGGATACCAGCATGCTAGCAGATACCAATAGAGCTTTAAATGAAGGCCTGCAGTGTTAAAGGGATACCAGCATGCTAGCAGATACCAATAGAGCTTTAAATGAAGGCCTGCAGTGTTAACGGGATACCAGCATGCTAGCAGATACCAATAGATCTTTAAATTAAGGCCTGCAGTGTTAACGGGTTACCAGCATGCTAGCAGATACCAATAGAGCTTTAAATGAAGGCCTGCAGTGTTAACGGGTTACCAGCATGCTAGCAGATACCAATAGAGCTTTAAATGAAGGCCTGCAGTGTTAAAGGGATACCAGCATGCTAGCAGATACCAATAGAGCTTTAAATGAAGGCCTGCAGTGTTAAAGGGATACCAGCATGCTAGCAGATACCAATAGAGCTTTAAATGAAGGCCTGCAGTGTTAAAGGGATACCAGCATGCTAGCAGATACCAATAGAGCTTTAAATGAAGGCCTGCAGTGTTAAAGGGATACCAGCATGCTAGCAGATACCAATAGAGCTTTAAATGAAGGCCTGCAGTGTTAAAGGGATACCAGCATGCTAGCAGATACCAATAGAGCTTTAAATGAAGGCCTGCAGTGTTAACGGGATACCAGCATGCTAGCAGATACCAATAGAGCTTTAAATGAAGGCCTGCAGTGTTAAAGGGATATACCAGCATGCTAGCAGATACCAATAGAGCTTTAAATGAAGGCCGGCAGTGTTAACGGGATACCAGCATGCTAGCAGATACCAATAGAGCTTTAAATGAAGGCCTGCAGTGTTAACGGGATACCAGCATGCTAGCAGATACCAATAGAGCTTTAAATGAAGGCCTGCAGTGTTAAAGGGATACCAGCATGCTAGCAGATACCAATAGAGCTTTAAATGAAGGCCTGCAGTGTTAACGGGATACCAGCATGCTAGCAGATACCAATAGAGCTTTAAATGAAGGCCTGCAGTGTTAAAGGGATACCAGCATGCTAGCAGATACCAATAGAGCTTTAAATGAAGGCCGGCAGTGTTAACGGGATACCAGCATGCTAGCAGATACCAATAGAGCTTTAAATGGCCTGCAGTGTTAAAGGGATACCAGCATGCTAGCAGATACCAATAGAGCTTTACATGAAGGCCTGCAGTGTTAACGGGATACCAGCATGCTAGCAGATACCACTAGAGCTTTAAATGGCCTGCAGTGTTAAAGGGATACCAGCATGCTAGCAGATACCAATAGAGCTTTACATGAAGGCCTGCAGTGTTATCGGGTTACCAGCATGCTAGCAGATACCACTAGAGCTTTAAATTAAGGCCTGCAGTGTTAAAGGGATACCAGCATGCTAGCAGATACCAATAGAGCTTTAAATGAAGGCCTGCAGTGTTAAAGGGATACCAGCATGCTAGCAGATACCAATAGAGCTTTAAATGAAGGCCTGCAGTGTTAACGGGATACCAGCATGCTAGCAGATACCAATAGAGCTTTAAATGAAGGCCTGCAGTGTTAAAGGGATACCAGCATGCTAGCAGATACCAATAGAGCTTTAAATGAAGGCCTGCAGTGTTAAAGGGATACCAGCATGCTAGCAGATACCAATAGAGCTTTAAATGAAGGCCGGCAGTGTTAACGGGATACCAGCATGCTCGCAGATACCAATAGAGCTTTAAATGAAGGCCTGCAGTGTTAAAGGGATACCAGCATGCTAGCAGATACCAATAGAGCTTTAAATGAAGGCCTGCAGTGTTAACGGGTTACCAGCATGCTAGCAGATACCAATAGAGCTTTAAATGAAGGCCTGCAGTGTTAACGGGTTACCAGCATGCTAGCAGATACCAATAGATCTTTAAATTAAGGCCTGCAGTGTTAACGGGTTACCAGCATGCTAGCAGATACCAATAGAGCTTTAAATGAAGGCCTGCAGTGTTAACGGGTTACCAGCATGCTAGCAGATACCAATAGAGCTTTAAATGAAGGCCTGCAGTGTTAAAGGGATACCAGCATGCTAGCAGATACCAATAGAGCTTTAAATGAAGGCCTGCAGTGTTAAAGGGATACCAGCATGCTAGCAGATACCAATAGAGCTTTAAATGAAGGCCTGCAGTGTTAACGGGTTACCAGCATGCTAGCAGATACCAATAGATCTTTAAATGAAGGCCTGCAGTGTTAACGGGTTACCAGCATGCTAGCAGATACCAATAGAGCTTTAAATGAAGGCCTGCAGTGTTAATGGGTTACCAGCATGCTAGCAGATACCAATAGAGCTTTAAATGAAGGCCTGCAGTGTTAACGGGATACCAGCATGCTAGCAGATACCAATAGAGCTTTAAATGAAGGCCTGCAGTGTTAACGGGATACCAGCATGCTAGCAGATACCAATAGAGCTTTAAATGAAGGCCTGCAGTGTTAAAGGGATACCAGCATGCTAGCAGATACCAATAGAGCTTTAAATGAAGGCCTGCAGTGTTAACGGGATACCAGCATGCTAGCAGATACCAATAGAGCTTTAAATGAAGGCCGGCAGTGTTAACGGGATACCAGCATGCTAGCAGATACCAATAGAGCTTTAAATGAAGGCCTGCAGTGTTAACGGGATACCAGCATGCTAGCAGATACCAATAGAGCTTTAAATGAAGGCCGGCAGTGTTAACGGGATACCAGCATGCTAGCAGATACCAATAGAGCTTTAAATTAAGGCCTGCAGTGTTAACGGGATACCAGCATGCTAGCAGATACCAATAGAGCTTTAAATGAAGGCCTGCAATGTTAAAGGGATACCAGCATGCTAGCAGATACCAATAGAGCTTTAAATGAAGGCCGGCAGTGTTAACTGGATACCAGCATGCTAGCAGATACCAATAGAGCTTTAAATTAAGGCCTGCAGTGTTAACGGGATACCAGCATGCTAGCAGATACCAATAGAGCTTTAAATGAAGGCCTGCAGTGTTAATGGGATACCAGCATGCTAGCAGATACCAATAGAGCTTTAAATGAAGGCCTGCAGTGTTAAAGGGATACCAGCATGCTAGCAGATACCAATAGAGCTTTACATGAAGGCCTGCAGTGTTAACGGGATACCAGCATGCTAGCAGATACCACTAGAGCTTTAAATGGCCTGCAGTGTTAAAGGGATACCAGCATGCTAGCAGATACCAATAGAGCTTTACATGAAGGCCTGCAGTGTTATCGGGTTACCAGCATGCTAGCAGATACCACTAGAGCTTTAAATTAAGGCCTGCAGTGTTAAAGGGATACCAGCATGCTAGCAGATACCAATAGAGCTTTAAATGAAGGCCTGCAGTGTTAAAGGGATACCAGCATGCTAGCAGATACCAATAGAGCTTTAAATGAAGGCCTGCAGTGTTAACGGGATACCAGCATGCTAGCAGATACCAATAGAGCTTTAAATGAAGGCCTGCAGTGTTAAAGGGATACCAGCATGCTAGCAGATACCAATAGAGCTTTAAATGAAGGCCTGCAGTGTTAAAGGGATACCAGCATGCTAGCAGATACCAATAGAGCTTTAAATGAAGGCCGGCAGTGTTAACGGGATACCAGCATGCTCGCAGATACCAATAGAGCTTTAAATGAAGGCCTGCAGTGTTAAAGGGATACCAGCATGCTAGCAGATACCAATAGAGCTTTAAATGAAGGCCTGCAGTGTTAACGGGTTACCAGCATGCTAGCAGATACCAATAGAGCTTTAAATGAAGGCCTGCAGTGTTAACGGGTTACCAGCATGCTAGCAGATACCAATAGATCTTTAAATTAAGGCCTGCAGTGTTAACGGGTTACCAGCATGCTAGCAGATACCAATAGAGCTTTAAATGAAGGCCTGCAGTGTTAACGGGTTACCAGCATGCTAGCAGATACCAATAGAGCTTTAAATGAAGGCCTGCAGTGTTAACGGGATACCAGCATGCTAGCAGATACCAATAGAGCTTTAAATGAAGGCCGGCAGTGTTAAAGGGATACCAGCATGCTAGCAGATACCAATAGAGCTTTAAATGAAGGCCTGCAGTGTTAACGGGTTACCAGCATGCTAGCAGATACCAATAGAGCTTTAAATGAAGGCCTGCAGTGTTAACGGGTTACCAGCATGCTAGCAGATACCAATAGAGCTTTAAATGAAGGCCTGCAGTGTTAACGGGATACCAGCATGCTAGCAGATACCAATAGAGCTTTAAATGAAGGCCTGCAGTGTTAACGGGTTACCAGCATGCTAGCAGATACCAATAGAGCTTTAAATGAATGCCTGCAGTGTTAAAGGGATACCAGCATGCTAGCAGATACCAATAGAGCTTTAAATGAAGGCCTGCAGTGTTAAAGGGATACCAGCATGCTAGCAGATACCAATAGAGCTTTAAATGAAGGCCTGCAGTGTTAACGGGTTACCAGCATGCTAGCAGATACCAATAGATCTTTAAATGAAGGCCTGCAGTGTTAACGGGTTACCAGCATGCTAGCAGATACCAATAGAGCTTTAAATGAAGGCCTGCAGTGTTAACGGGTTACCAGCATGCTAGCAGATACCAATAGAGCTTTAAATGAAGGCCTGCAGTGTTAACGGGATACCAGCATGCTAGCAGATACCAATAGAGCTTTAAATGAAGGCCTGCAGTGTTAACGGGATACCAGCATGCTAGCAGATACCAATAGAGCTTTAAATGAAGGCCTGCAGTGTTAAAGGGATACCAGCATGCTAGCAGATACCAATAGAGCTTTAAATGAAGGCCTGCAGTGTTAACGGGATACCAGCATGCTAGCAGATACCAATAGAGCTTTAAATGAAGGCCGGCAGTGTTAACGGGATACCAGCATGCTAGCAGATACCAATAGAGCTTTAAATGAAGGCCTGCAGTGTTAACGGGATACCAGCATGCTAGCAGATACCAATAGAGCTTTAAATGAAGGCCGGCAGTGTTAACGGGATACCAGCATGCTAGCAGATACCAATAGAGCTTTAAATTAAGGCCTGCAGTGTTAACGGGATACCAGCATGCTAGCAGATACCAATAGAGCTTTAAATGAAGGCCTGCAATGTTAAAGGGATACCAGCATGCTAGCAGATACCAATAGAGCTTTAAATGAAGGCCGGCAGTGTTAACTGGATACCAGCATGCTAGCAGATACCAATAGAGCTTTAAATTAAGGCCTGCAGTGTTAACGGGATACCAGCATGCTAGCAGATACCAATAGAGCTTTAAATGAAGGCCTGCAGTGTTAATGGGATACCAGCATGCTAGCAGATACCAATAGAGCTTTAAATGAAGGCCTGCAGTGTTAAAGGGATACCAGCATGCTAGCAGATACCAATAGAGCTTTAAATGAAGGCCTGCAGTGTTAACGGGATACCAGCATGCTAGCAGATACCACTAGAGCTTTAAATGGCCTGCAGTGTTAAAGGGATACCAGCATGCTAGCAGATACCAATAGAGCTTTAAATGAAGGCCTGCAGTGTTAACGGGATACCAGCATGCTAGCAGATACCAATAGAGCTTTAAATGAAGGCCTGCAGTGTTAAAGGGATACCAGCATGCTAGCAGATACCAATAGAGCTTTAAATGAAGGCCTGCAGTGTTAACGGGATACCAGCATGCTAGCAGATACCAATAGAGCTTTAAATGAAGGCCTGCAGTGTTAAAGGGATACCAGCATGCTAGCAGATACCAATAGAGCTTTAAATGAAGGCCTGCAGTGTTAAAGGGATACCAGCATGCTAGCAGATACCAATAGAGCTTTAAATGAAGGCCGGCAGTGTTAACGGGATACCAGCATGCTCGCAGATACCAATAGAGCTTTAAATGAAGGCCTGCAGTGTTAAAGGGATACCAGCATGCTAGCAGATACCAATAGAGCTTTAAATGAAGGCCTGCAGTGTTAACGGGTTACCAGCATGCTAGCAGATACCAATAGAGCTTTAAATGAAGGCCTGCAGTGTTAACGGGTTACCAGCATGCTAGCAGATACCAATAGATCTTTAAATTAAGGCCTGCAGTGTTAACGGGTTACCAGCATGCTAGCAGATACCAATAGAGCTTTAAATGAAGGCCTGCAGTGTTAACGGGTTACCAGCATGCTAGCAGATACCAATAGAGCTTTAAATGAAGGCCTGCAGTGTTAAAGAGATACCAGCATGCTAGCAGATACCAATAGAGCTTTAAATGAAGGCCTGCAGTGTTAAAGGGATACCAGCATGCTAGCAGATACCAATAGAGCTTTAAATGAAGGCCTGCAGTGTTAACGGGTTACCAGCATGCTAGCAGATACCAATAGAGCTTTAAATGAAGGCCTGCAGTGTTAACGGGTTACCAGCATGCTAGCAGATACCAATAGAGCTTTAAATGAAGGCCTGCAGTGTTAACGGGATACCAGCATGCTAGCAGATACCAATAGAGCTTTAAATGAAGGCCTGCAGTGTTAACGGGTTACCAGCATGCTAGCAGATACCAATAGAGCTTTAAATGAAGGCCTGCAGTGTTAACGGGATACCAGCATGCTAGCAGATACCAATAGAGCTTTAAATGAAGGCCGGCAGTGTTAACGGGATACCAGCATGCTAGCAGATACCAATAGAGCTTTAAATTAAGGCCTGCAGTGTTAAAGGGATACCAGCATGCTAGCAGATACCAATAGAGCTTTAAATGAAGGCCGGCAGTGTTAACGGGATACCAGCATGCTAGCAGATACCAATAGAGCTTTAAATGAAGGCCGGCAGTGTTAACGGGATACCAGCATGCTAGCAGATACCAATAGAGCTTTAAATGAAGGCCTGCAGTGTTAACGGGATACCAGCATGCTAGCAGATACCAATAGAGCTTTAAATGAAGGCCGGCAGTGTTAACGGGATACCAGCATGCTAGCAGATACCAATAGAGCTTTAAATGAAGGCCTGCAGTGTTAACGGGATACCAGCATGCTAGCAGATACCAATAGAGCTTTAAATGAAGGCCGGCAGTGTTAACGGGATACCAGCATGCTAGCAGATACCACTAGAGCTTTAAATGAAGGCCTGCAGTGTTAACGGGATACCAGCATGCTAGCAGATACCAATAGAGCTTTAAATGAAGGCCGGCAGTGTTAACGGGATACCAGCATGCTAGCAGATACCAATAGAGCTTTAAATGAAGGCCTGTAGTGTTAAAGGGATACCAGCATGCTAGCAGATACCAATAGAGCTTTAAATGAAGGCCTGTAGTGTTAAAGGGATACCAGCATGCTAGCAGATACCAATATAGCTTTAAATGAAGGCCTGTAGTGTTAAAGGGATACCAGCATGCTAGCAGATACCAATAGAGCTTTAAATGAAGGCCTGT
>NC_068454.1:76989020-76994020 GCF_023373465.1 Oncorhynchus keta
TTAATAAACACCATCACACTACTGACCATACACCTTACACACACTAATTAATAAACACCATCACACTACTGACCATATATACATACACCTAACACACACTAATTAATAAACACCATCACACTACTGACCATATATACACCTTACACACACTAATTAATAAACACCATCGCACTACTGACCATATATACATACACCTCACACACTAATTAATAAACACCATCGCACTACTGACCATATATACATACACCTCACACACTAATTAATAAACACCATCTCACTACTGACCATATATACACCTTACACACACTAATTAATAAACACCATCGCACTACTGACCATATATACACCTTACACACACTAATTAATAAACACCATCGCACTACTGACCATATATACACCTTACACACACTAATTAATAAACACCATCGCACTACTGACCATATATACATACACCTTACACACACTAATTAATAAACACCATCACACTACTGACCATATATACACCTTACACACACTAATTAATAAACACCATCACACTACTGACCATATATACACCTTACACACACTAATTAATAAACACCATCGCACTACTGACCATATATACACCTTACACACACTAATTAATAAACACCATCACACTACTGACCATATATACACCTTACACACACTAATTAATAAACACCATCGCACTACTGACCATATATACACCTTACACACACTAATTAATAAACACCATCACACTACTGACCATATATACACCTTACACACACTAATTAATAAACACCATCGCACTACTGACCATATATACACCTTACACACACTAATTAATAAACACCATCACACTACTGACCATATATACACCTTACACACACTAATTAATAAACACCATCGCACTACTGACCATACATACACCTTACACACACTAATTAATAAACACCATCGCACTACTGACCATACATACACCTGACACACACTAATTAATAAACACCATCTCACTACTGACCATACATACACCTGACACACACTAATTAATAAACACCATCGCACTACTGACCATATATACACCTTACACACACTAATTAATAAACACCATCACACTACTGACCATATATACACCTTACACACACTAATTAATAAACACCATCTCACTACTGACCATATATACACCTTACACACACTAATTAATAAACACCATCACACTACTGACCATATATACACCTTACACACACTAATTAATAAACACCATCTCACTACTGACCATATATACACCTCACACACACTAATTAATAAACACCATCTCACTACTGACCATATATACACCTTACACACACTAATTAATAAACACCATCTCACTACTGACCATATATACACCTAACACACACTAATTAATAAACACCATCTCACTACTGACCATATATACACCTTACACACACTAATTAATAAACACCATCGCACTACTGACCATATATACACCTTACACACACTAATTAATAAACACCATCTCACTACTGACCATATATACACCTTACACACACTAATTAATAAACACCATCACTTTACTGACCATATATACACCTTACACACACTAATTAATAAACACCACCTCACTACTGACCATATATACACCTCACACACACTAATTAATAAACACCATCTCACTACTGACCATATATACACCTTACACACACTAATTAATAAACACCATCACACTACTGACCATATATACACCTTACACACACTAATTAATAAACACCATCTCACTACTGACCATATATACACCTTACACACACTAATTAATAAACACCATCGCACTACTGACCATATATACACCTTACACACACTAATTAATAAACACCATCGCACTACTGACCATATATACACCTTACACACACTAATTAATAAACACCACCTCACTACTGACCATATATACACCTCACACACACTAATTAATAAACACCATCTCACTACTGACCATATATACACCTTACACACACTAATTAATAAACACCATCGCACTACTGACCATATATACACCTTACACACACTAATTAATAAACACCATCGCACTACTGACCATATATACACCTTACACACACTAATTAATAAACACCATCTCACTACTGACCATATATACACCTTACACACACTAATTAATAAACACCATCTCACTACTGACCATATATACACCTTACACACACTAATTAATAAACACCATCACACTACTGACCATATATACACCTTACACACACTAATTAATAAACACCATCTCACTACTGACCATATATACACCTTACACACACTAATTAATAAACACCATCGCACTACTGACCATATATACACCTTACACACACTAATTAATAAACACCATCGCACTACTGACCATATATACACCTCACACACACTAATTAATAAACACCACCTCACTACTGACCATATATACACCTTACACACACTAATTAATAAACACCACCTCACTACTGACCATATATACACCTCACACACACTAATTAATAAACACCATCACACTAATGACCATATATACACCTCACACACACTAATTAATAAACACCATCACACTACTGACCATATATACACACTTACACACACTAATTAATAAACACCATCACACTACTGACCATATATACACCTCACACACACTAATTAATAAACACCATCACACTACTGACCATATATACACCTTACACACACTAATTAATAAACACCATCACACTACTGACCATATATACACCTTACACACACTAATTAATAAACACCATCACACTACTGACCATATATACACCTTACACACACTAATTAATAAACACCACCTCACTACTGACCATATATACACCTTACACACACTAATTAATAAACACCATCGCACTACTGACCATATATACACCTTACACACACTAATTAATAAACACCATCGCACTACTGACCATATATACACCTTACACACACTAATTAATAAACACCATCGCACTACTGACCATATATACACCTGACACACACTAATTAATAAACACGTCCACCAAAAAAAAGAGGGCAAAATCTTTGCTTGCTTTATTGACTTTAAAAAAGCATTTGATTCGATTTGGCACGAAGGGCTATACTACAAAATTCTCCAAAGTGGTCTTGGTGGTAAAGGTGGTGTTTATTAATGTAGGTGGGCTTGGTGGTAAGGTGGTGTTTATTAATGTAGGTGGGCTTGGTGGTAAGGTATATGACTTAATGAAATGTATGTACACAGAAAACAAGTGTGCAATAAAAATCAAAAACCAAAGAACAGAATTTTTTTCACAATGTCGAGGTGTGAGACAAGGCTGCAATTTGAGTCCAAATCTTTTCAACATTTATATCAATGAATTAGCAGACATGTTGGACCAATCTCCAGCCCCAGGACTCACACTATTTGACACAGAGGTGAAATACCTGTTATATGCTGATGACTTGGTACTTCTATCACCAACCGAAGAAGGTCTTCAACAAAACATAATATTCTGGAGCAATATTGCCATAATTGGGCCCTGGCAGTAAATTTCCAAAAAACTAAAATCATGATTTTCCAAAAAAACGAGATGTCAGAAACACAAATGTAAATTCACCCTGAACAATACCTTAATTGAACACACAAAAAAATACACATACCTTGGTCTGACCATATCTGCATCTGGAAACTTTAATATGGCAGTGAATGCACTCAAAGAAAAAGCCCGCAGAGCAATGTATGCAATAAAAATGAAATTATTCAAAACCAACATCCCAATTAAAATTTGGAATAAAATATTTGACAGTGTAATCCTACCAATAGCACTTTATGGAAGTGAGGTTTGGGGGCCACTCAATCAAATGGATTTTAAAATGTGGGACAAACATCCAATTGAAGCCCTTACATGCAGAATTCTGTCGGAAAATCCTACAAGTCCAGAGAAATACACCAACTAATGCATGTAGGGCAGAATTGGGCCGTTTTCCAGTAATAATGAAGATACAGAAAAGATCATTAAAATTTTGGCTACATCTAAATTCAAGTCCAAATTCGAGTCTGCAATTTAAAGCACTTCAAGCCCAAGAGCTGAGCCCAGAAACGAGTCCTCTCAGTCAGCTGGTGTTGGACCTCACCAACCAAGCAGACACCAGCACTGCTTCAAAAGAAAGAATTCCAATAAGCAAAATCATGAACCAATCAAAGGAATCATATTTACAATACTGGAAAAACGAAACAAAATCCCAAAGCCGACTAAATTGCTATCTGACCCTAAACAGAGAATATGAATTGGCTGATTATCTCTACTCTGTCAGAGATACGAAGCAGAGACAGATCCTTACCAAGTACAGGCTGAGTGACCACCGATTGGCAATAGAAACCGGCAGACATAAAAAGACATGGCTACCCAAAGAGGAGCGTGTATGTGGTCACTGCATGACAGGGGAGGTAGAGACAGAGATGCACTTTCTCCTTTACTGTGATAAATATTCCTCACAAAGAGATTCATTATTCACAGAAATGACTACATATATTCCAAATTTTTACAAATTGAACCCAGAGGAAAAACTAAGAATACTCATGGGCGAAGGAGCAATGGCTCCTCTTGCAGCCAAATATGTATTTTCCTGCCATAGCCTGAGGGACACTGAATAATAACATCTGCATAGTAAACAGTAACTTACTTATTATTACTATTATTGTTATTACTATAATTAATGTTTATCATTCAAAATATGGTTGGTAATGGTAGTGATAACAGTTTAGTGATGGTAGTAGTAGTCGTAGTAATGATGATTGTAGTTGTAGTATTGATATAAAGAAGAAGAGTGACCGTTATTTAGTTATAAGTTAGTTATAGTTTCATTTTCCATAATTTGATTTTATATTTATTACATTTCTACTATTGACTGTTACCATTTTATTGTTATTATTTTTGTATTTAATTTTGTATTATTATTTACTACCATTTTATATTATTATTTGCTATCATTTATAATTTTGCTACAAT